>NC_056742.1:510689460-510865149 GCF_019279795.1 Protopterus annectens | reverse complement strand
AAACCGTGACTGTTATCTGCATTGCTTACTGTACGTACTTCCATGTTACACATGACAGCAAGTGACTGCTTGTCATTGTTGCATTTACTTAATTGTGACACATTGCACTTAGGTTACCTGGCATTTGCTCACTGATACTTTTATATCAGTCAGCAGTTGTAGGTAATGTCAGTACACCCTCACTCCCCACTGGACCTTGTTTTCAATCATTAGTGATTACAGAGTTCACAATAGTATTCTAGCATGTCCAGAGGTCAGTTGTCACTTCCCTCCCCAGTCCAGCTGGTGAGTGTGGTACTCCAGAGACAATGTTAGAACAGATGCATGTACACAGACAACCCCCTCCTCCTAACAACAAATTCAAACTCATGTGAGTGATGCAACCATATACCAGACTGGAGGCTAGGCTCTGTCTACTCAATACCGCCATAACCAGTCAGGTGGCAAAGGGGATCACTCACTACACTTCCAGTCTCACGAGACCTACCACAACAGCGGACCTAACACATGATCAGGCCTATAATTGCGTACAATGCACCTTTTGGGATGTACCTAACCAGACACCTACAGCAACTGGTACAGGACAACAGTACATCATCAAGGGGATGCAATGGCTCACACAGATGTCATATGCTGCCCAGGTAAAGTGAATCCAGCTGGACTCAGTGGCATACTGCCTGTTCAGAGGCAATCTGTGCATGCCATATACAGCCATGTCCTACCTAGCAGTAATGAACGTGATGCACCTCAGGCAATCAGAGTCCCATACAGCCACATGCTCAGGAGAGCTGGACCTCAGCACTGACATACATGGACATGCTGGAGGGGCATATTCCTAACCGACCGGCTCCCTTCACTCTGTAATGAGCTCACACTACTGGTTAGGCAGAGTCCCTCATTGACTCTCTTCCATAGGAATCTGGATGAGTGGATGGAGATCATAGTTGTACCCCAGGTATCACTTCTATGTCACTGTTAGACAGAGGCACAGTATACTAAAGTCGGACAAGGGCATAGCAGCATAACTTGTAATTGGGTGGCAAAAGACAAACACATTCTACTAGGCTTACCAATGCCCTAGGGCAAATAGCCTAGTATGAACCTATGAACTGTTCATTCTCAACTGTTCGAGCTCATTACAGACTGAAGGGAGCCTCTCGGTTAGGAATATGCCCCTCCAGCATGTCCATGTATGTTCTATTCAGTCACTTACCGCTTGCTCAGAGGTGACCTTTGCCTAACATACAAGGCCATGTCAAACCCAGATTTGATGAATATGCTTCACCTCATAAAATCTAGATCCATCAGAGCCACAAGGGCGGGAGACTTAAACCTCGACACGGCTATTAATAGGACATGCTGGAGGGATAGATTCATCACCCAAAGACTCCCTATACTGTGGAACAAAATCCCGGTATATGTGAGGCAGAGCACCTCGCTGGCCTTGTTCAAGAGAAATCTTGACCAATGGATGGGAGATCGCAGATATACCCCAGGGATTACCTCAGTGTCACTGCTCAACAGAGGCACAGCAAAATAATGGGTATAGTTCCCCATACTAAAGGGGTGGCGTAAGCCAAACGATGGGCTAGGCTTGTAAATGCCCTCGGGCAGATAGCCTAGTATGAACCTATGAACATGTGTGTACTGCTATAGTACTTCTGCCATATGTTGCATGTGTGTGTGTTGTGGGGGATGCACAGGTAATGGCCAGATACTTCTGCACAGGTGACATGTCTGACACATTCTGGGTGTTCATCCATACATACTGGATGTGTGCTGCCATCCAACCCTGTGATGTGGACACACATTACTCAGCCTGGATATACATATCCGAACAACACCACAAGCACAGTACACTACCTTGCTATGTATGCATGTAATTACACAGTTATTCAGTAGTTATGACAGTGATGCTATCCATGCAGCCCACTGGGCCAGTGGAAGCCACAACACACACCGCCAGCACCTTTGCATATGCTTACCACAGACATCCCACATACTGCATGTACTGTGCACACAGATATCTAACCCAGAACAACTGCACACCACTTATTAATCCTGTCCAGTGGACTACAGATGCAGGCATATTGTATAACAATAGTAGGAGGCTACTGCAGCACAGGGCAGATTCACATGACGGGAAGGCATCTGTTGTCTGCAGTGTTAAGATGCTTCACATTCACCAAATGCACAGATATTGGCAACATTGTTGCAGACAGTTTAGGTGCAGGTACCCCCCCCCATTGTCCTACACACGTGTTATTAGTTATCCCAGATGACTGTAACCTCCATATCCTCTCACATGTCCAGGTGAGAGCCACCCTCATCATTGCAGAACACATATCATCACTGTTACGAAATGGTATCCCTGCATGTGTGCTACATTCACCCCTGGAGGACATAGCACCACATGACAGACTGATATTAATCCCTGGCCATACTACAGGATATGTACCTGAACAGTGCCATACATACACAGTGGTCCCACACCAATGAGGAGGAACCTCTACTGACCCTGGGAACTACTGCATCATATGCACAACTGGCCTTGTGTTCTAAGCTATGGAAGTGTTAGTTATGGCCCACATGTACAACAATATTACATATGTTTATATTTCATGACTATGTACACACAACCTATCTCATGGACATACCTATAGATAGTGAACTATGATACATTTGGAGGTGTCACAGTATACACAGGATTAACCTGCTACTTTGCATTACCTGTGTTTGTGGCAGCTGTTGCTGTGCCAGTGGTGCTGCTTGCTGCTTGCTCCTTGCTTGCTGCTTGCTGCTGATTTTGCTGCTGGCAGTCCTAATATTTGTTTGGTTGTTTGGTTGTTTGGTTGTTTTCTCTGTCTCTCTCTCTCTCTCTTTATCCGTAGTGTTTGTGCAATGAATGTATTGCGTGAGTGTAGTGTGGGTACTCAATGCTTTTGTAGGTATCTGCATAGGTCCATGTGATGGCCTCTGCACCAATTGTAAGGCAGCATTTGCTAATTGCATGCAGCTGGGTGTGTACTGATTGCATGTCTCACTGTGATTTCAGGACACTGCTATAAAAGGGTATGTGAGATAGGCGTTGCCCTTTCAGATTGTAGGGCGTGGACCATGCTGGTATGCTGTTGACAGTGTTTTGTGAGTGTGAAGGTTAGTACATGCTTCATGCTGTGTTGTAGATTCAGGTTGCTGCATTTATCTTGCCTGTTCCCTGTAGTGAGTGTGTATGCATACTGACACCTACAACTATATGTCATATGTATTGCTATATAAATATATATATATATCTGTGTACATATACATACTTTCATATATGTACATTAGCTGACATTATTGGGTACAAGCTAACAATTAGCAGGGCTGTTTCTGTTAACACTACACTAGTATGGGAATCCAGTAATTGGGACTATAAAAGTCTGCATGACATGCTTTGGGTAGTAGACATACTATATTGCCTTTATCTTCATTCCTACTATTACATGTTCCACTTATTTAGCACTATATTCCTGTATGAGAGTCATGGCTTAGTGGTAGGTCATACAGACTAGTGTTACAATGGTCTTGTGGTAGGGCCTACTAGTATGCTCATATTCTGCTTTTGAGTTGAGTATAGGGCCTATCAATCAAAGTGCTGGAGGCACCTTTAAGCAGTTAAAGGGCTTAGTAGGTCTCACAGGAGCCAGGCTGTGTTGCAGATTCACGTTGCTGCATATATCTTCACTGTTTCCTGTAGTGAGTGTGTATGGCTACTGAGACCTACAACTATATTTCATATGTATTAATATATATTTATATATATGTATGTGTAGATATACATACCTTCACATATGTACATTACCTTACGTTACTATGTACAAGCTAACAGGTAGCAGGGCTGTTTCTGTTCACACTGAACTAGTATGGGAATCCAGTAATTTGGCCATTAAAACTCTACCTGACATGCTTTGGATAGTACATCTCCTATATTGCCTTTATACTGATTCCTACTATTACATGTTATATTTATTTTAGCACTGTGTTCTTGTGAAGCAGGCATGGCTTAGTGGTAGGTCATACAGACTAATGCTACCAAGGTCCTGGGCTCAAGACTGAGAGTGGGAATTTTTTTTTCTTTGCAAACTTTCAAACTGAGTACAGTACCTGTCAATCAAAGTGCTGAGGCCACCTTTAAGCAGTTAGAAGGGTAAGTAGGTCAGGCTGTGTTGCAGATTCAGGTTGCTGCAATTATGTTCACTGTTTCCTGTAGTGAGTGTGTATGGCTACTGAGACCTACGACTATATTTCATATGCATTAATATATATTTATATATATGTATGTGTAGATATACATACCTTCACATATGTACATTACCTTACGTTATTATGTACAAGCTAACAGGTAGCAGGGCTGTTTCTGTTCACACTGAACTAGTATGGGAATCCAGTAATTTGGCCATTAAAACTCTACCTGACATGCTTTGGATAGTACATCTCCTATATTGCCTTTATACTGATTCCTACTATTACATGTTATATTTATTTTAGCACTGTGTTCTTGTAAAGCAGGCATGGCTTAGTGGTAGGTCATACAGACTAATGTTACCAAGGTCCTGGGTTTGAGACTGACAGTGGAAATTTATTTTTCTTAGCAAACTTTCAAACTGAGTACAGGACCTGTCAATCAAAGTGCCATAAAGGCACTTTTAAGCACTTTAAACCAGGTCTGCGCTCGTTTACGTGGAGCTCACGCATGCTCACTGCCGGTGAGCTCCGCTAACAAGCTTGACACCAGCTAATTTCTTTGAAAGAAAAGAAAAAGGGGTGACAGGAAAGTGGTGAAAAAGGGGTCACAAAGAGGGTAAGACAGTAGGGAAACAAGCGTGGGATTTGCAGGAGGGATGTAGGTACGGCCCATAGATGCCCATGTCTTTGGCAGCAACAGCTGTGCATTTCCATGTATTTTGGTGAGACATTGGAAACCTTTCACCCCTGAGAGAGGTGTCAGGACAACATTAATATTTGCTGTAGAGCCAATTGTAATTAACTGTTTCAATGTCAAGCAGACATGTGTGCGACATGGACAGCTATGTATGAGGCGTAATTTTTTTGTGGGTACAGAGTGCCCTTTTTTTTTTTTTCAGGTGAGAGTGGTATGTCAGGTGAAGGAAGTCGGTATAGCTGGGGAGGTAGGTTGGGTAGGTTAACAGACAAGACAGCAAGACGCATACAGGGGCGGTGTATGACACACATGGGGGGGTTACACAATTGACGGGGACAGAGGTTGGGATTTCCAAGATGCATGAGCCCACAGATGGCAACAGTGGAACTGATATCCCCACCCATAGGCAGTTGCCACTGTTCCTTCACAGCCCAGGACGGGGCTGTGCTGGGGGCTGTGTAGGCGGGGCAATGGCCGGGGCCGTTAGCTGTGCCACATGAGCCTCAAGCTGGCGTAGGGGCCCAAGAACAGAGTCTTGGATCTCCCTTCGCACCACAGACTGGACACCTTGGAGGGTGAGTGGACGAACCCCTCCAGCCACACTTGCAGAGGGGGGACCGGCCCCATCCCCTGCAGCGCTTCCACCCGAAGGTGGCACTGGGCCACTGGAGGGGGGTCCGGCCTGGGCACTAGTGCCAGGTGCAGGTGCCAGCTGAGGTGGGAGAGGTGGGTCCGCTGGGACCCGCCTTCCCAAGCATTCTAGGTTTGTGAGTTGTTATGTTAGTTTGGGCTAGTGGCATTTTATTCCATTCAGATTAGTTGTAACAGCATGCATTGGTATTCCCATCAAACAAACACCCAGATATTAACACCATTGAACAAGGGGCATATCAATATCACATGCATTATTTGAACAGAAATACACAGTCAAACAACATGCAGGGTTGATTAATGGCAACAGGCCATCAGATTTGCAGGTATGAACAGGGCACATGCACGAACAGGCATGCATATATTTTTGAAACGGACAAATGTCCATGATTAATGAAATGTTCACATACCATTATTTAGTGGGTGTTGTTATATGGAATTATAGGGTTGGGCGGAGATAGAAAGTGATGACACATTCATATGTTACACATTGATTTACATTTGTAATAGGTACACAATTAAGTTGAGGCTGATGTTTCAAAATAAATTTTATTTGACTGTCAAGCTACACCTGTTACAAATACATCACTATCCTACTTATTTTGAATTTGATCAGATACATCATCCTGCTACACTTTGATGACAGGACAGGGGACAACTATGGCTGTTTAGTCTGTCAGATAATCATTCATTCTATCTGCAAATTGTTTACTGTGATCACCATATACAGCATTTGGCCTAGACATTCCAGATTCTGACACACTGAAATCAGTTTGGGATATTAAGTTGTACTTCCCACATGCATTTAGTTCTGTAGAAACACACTGGGGCTACTATATTCAGGGGTTATTACTACTTTATTTATTCATACATGACCCTTTCTGTCACTCTCACACATCCTGCAACTTCTCAGTTCAGGTTGCTACTTCTAGGCTTTGTTCACATGTTAGACTGGTGGTGATTCAAACACTTTCCAACAGCCTCACTTCTGTCATGATTCAGCATTTCAACAGGGGATATATCTCACATTTGACTACCTCAGATTCTGAAGCTGTACTCTCGAGACTACTGCAGGTTACACTATTTTAATTAATGGTGGGACATCTGTATTACAGCACTGTTTAATTCTATCAATTATATTTCCAGTTACACTTGCATACTGATGAACTTGTTGCAGCCATACCTGCAGACTTACAATTCCTGCTTGCACATTATATTACTTTTAATCAATACACTGCAGTGTTCTGATACATGCTACAGTACAATATTTATTTACAAGTAATGAGTGGGGTTACTAACCTGCATGGTGGCGCAGCCGCACCAGCCTGACCATACATCTCGCGATTCAGAGCGGACACCTGCAGCTGTAATACAAAGAAGTAATATTGGACTACACATCTCCATGGTATCGGCCAGTTGAAATCCTTACATACATAAGCAAAATGTAACTTACTCAGTAGTGGGCGTTGGGCATATCCCGGGCCTCCTGGATCCATTCGGTCAACTGGTCTTCCTTCGCTTCAGGTCCGCATGGTGGTGACGGACCTGCTCACCAGTGCGTGGAATGCCAGTAGCACTGGTCAGATCACGAGCCAACTGGTCCCATGCCTCTGCCCTATACGCTCCCCATGAGACCTGGCCCTGCATGAGTTGGGCCTCGTGATGATGGACAAGGAGCCAGACCATGTATCTGGACTCCTCAACGCCCCAACGCTGTGCTCGAAAGCAACGTCCCTCACCTACTCCACTCATTCTAACTGCAGGTCTGTTCTACAATCGTTTCTGCTGTGTATTCCCGCCTATGGGGCTTATATATGCCGCTTTTCCCGCACATTTCTCTGATTGGCCGTTTTGGAATTGTATCTACTTCACTGGAAATGCTTTATCATGCTTCATTCTGGATTTTATCCCATATATACGCTATTTCTGCCTTTCTAGGTATTGCTGTCATGGCTTAGTGGTTTAGTACCTTGACTCTAGTGCATGGTATCCTGGGTTCGAATGTGACAACTGATTTTTGATTTTCCTGAAAGATATGAGTTGAGGACCTGTCAATCAAACATGCCAAAAGCACTTTTAAGCAATTAAAACCAGGTCTGCACTCGTTTGCGCGGAGGTAACGCATGCGCACTGGCAGTTAGCTTGTGGGAGCGGCGCGCAAACGGTGTGCACTGGGATAAACCTTAATTGGCTAGTGACACACATCTTCAGCTAAGCACAGCTAGTTGCAAACGGTTTTCAGCCTATTAAACCCGTGCTTAGCAACGGGCATGCAGTTTGCAGCTTTTTAAACACTACTCAGCTACGGGCACTCCGTCTCACAGCAGCTTAGCTATCAGTACATTTCTGACTATTTTTATTATTGTGTTACATCGGAATATATGCTCCATTTCATTCCATTTTACAAAAGGGAATACATTTACATTTGTACAATACTGTCAGGGGGCTTTTTCGTGCTTATTTACAAAAAAAAAAAAAAAAGGTTGTTGTGGGGGCTCGAACCCCACCTGCCTACTCTTAGGCCGGCAACTCTACCACTAAGCTATTACTTCTTGGCTTACTTTGCATATTTAGTTCTTATATCCTTTTCCACTGACTGCTAACTGTGATTGCGCTAGTAGCACACCCGCGCACATGGGAGCACACAGTAGCAAACATTTACGGGGTTTAAAAAAAAAAATAAAAGGTTTTAATTTAATTTTATAACATCTCTTCACTTTATACAGTGATGGTCTATCGGGGCATGTGTTGTGTAGTGTGTTTATTCACATTTCCATGGCCTCTCTCGTGGCTGTTTACTTTCAGCCATTCTAGTCTTCCGGGGGCGTGTCCGCTTGCAGGGCTTAGCCTACAGACACGCCCCCTACTCTCTTACACGGACCATGTAAGAGTTACTAGTGTGATTCAGCATGCCTCATGCTGACATCACACAGTTTCACTGCAACCTCCGTGTAAGAGTTATAACTCTTACACGGAGGCTTCCTGAATTTGGCCCACAGTGTTTTATGTAGGTAAAACCAAGAGAATGCTGGCAGAAAGAATATATGAGCATGTACTGGCTATTAAAAATAAAAATTCAAAAAATGCTTTAGCCAAGCACAGTTTATCTTGTAAAACTTTTTAAAAATTTAGTTTTTTTGTACTTGATAAATTGTATGATGTTACCCGTGGGGGTATTCTTAATAGTGTTCTTGAATGTAAAGAAGTTTGTTGGCAAATAGCATTGGATTTTTTTAAAGGTATAAATATTTATAGAAATAATAATATATATAGTTAAGTGATGTAAGTATTTATCAAATGTTTTGATTGGTGTCTTAGTAACATGTGATCATTACTTTTTTATGTTTATGTGTTAGGTTTTGAAATTAACATTGGTCTGATTAAGTTCCTATTTGAAATAAAGGAACAAAAGTGCTTAAAATATTATTATATCTCATTCCTTTATGGAATATCGAGTGGAGCATTTGTCCTTACATTGCCTGGACATTGTGAAGTTTTTGAAGTTTTCATTTACCATCTTGTTTCTCTGGTTCTTTTATTGTAGAGCTTTTCCTCCCCAGGCTTCCACTGAAAATGGGATCATTCCCAGTCGAACATTTCCAGTAAACAAAGATAGATAGATAGATAGATAGATAGATAGATAGATAGATAGATAGATAGATAGATAGAGAAATTCTAAGCTATGGAAGGGCTCAGAGGGTTATTGAGACTCCTGAGTCACCAGTTAATTAAATCTTGCCATACCTCATTTGGACTGTCAGTTCCCTTAGGCAGTCAAAGAAAGTTCCAGACATGTACAGTTCACAGTAATAACATACAACATCAGAGTTCAAACAGCTGAAGTCCAAGAACTTAGTACTGAATGTCAATGTCCTTTTCCTCTATCCCTTGATAAGGCAGTTATGCTCTAACAAAAGCTCAGGTTCAAATACTGATGTGTACTAAAGGATGTTCCTATCGGCTAGCCTGTTCAGTCTTTTACTACACCCTCTCACGTACCATTTACTGGAGACAGGAATTATAGATATCAATCTCTGCTCCCCTTTTTACATTCCATTTACACCTACTATACCTGATATACATGGGTCTATTACTTTTGGAACAGCTTGTTTCGGCCAGAATGTTAAATGGTGATTGTAATTACCATAGTAGTCTATTCACTGTAGTCACCCTGCCACCCATGCCTCCATTATTTTTCCCTTTTCATTGAAGAACTGGCTAGACAGCTGGGAGAAACAGTACATTTTTTCAAACAGTCTTCTTTAATTACTGGCATTTTATCCTTTACTCAAGTATATGAAATAACATGTACATTTTTTCTGCTAACATACCTATAGATTTTGTTAAGTAAAGTCTATTTCATAATACCTAATAGTGAAGACCTCAGACAAAACATGGACAGCATTAGATTTTTTTTTGGGGGGGGGGGGGTATTCCCGTCAGCTTAACACTGCTTCTCCCTCTTTCATCCTGTAAATAAATACAGTGTTTACATTTATAGTGAAATGCATACATCATGTACTTGCAAGGACTCATTGGCTGGTAGAGTGCAATTCATTTTAGTTGTACACCAAGACTGTAAAGGCAAGTTATTGCTATTTTAAAGAATTATTTAATGTAGTTACATTCATTTGTTAACGGGACAATACATTTGTTTCTTCCTCCTGATCACTTTACAAATTTACATTGCCTATTAGTGGAAGATTTGACTCACATTTCATTTTATGTAATATTAATAGTCTTAGAAATCATGAAAGAAAAATCTACCATTACGGAACTAATGAGAAAGTTGTTTACAGTTAATTCAATTTTTGATTCCGGTTTGCATGGGATTAAATAGCCTACCCTACATCCTGAAGAGAAATGTGTAGCTAGTGTCACATGGCCTTTTTTTAGCTTAATGATATACTTTAACATATCCCTGGAGTAATTCATTTTATCTCAGTGAGATGCATTAGGAAGGGATACTATTTTCCACAAAACTGTAAACAGATGTAAAAAACTGTAAGCATGGAAAAATAGCTCTTGGTCATTTATTTTGATCTTCCTGCATATAATCAGTCCCTGTAATTTTGTCCTTTGGCCATACTGAAGGGTTTACATCAAAAACATGTTACAGATACTAGCATGAATGAAGTTCTTTCAGGATATGATAGACTGTACAGCTGCAAACACTGTGAGATGCAGTGTGAATTCAATGTGACATTATTCAGATAATGTAGGAAACATGTACATACCCATCCCTTCCGGGCTGACATTATTCAGATAATGTTGGAAACATATACATATCCATGCCTTTCTGGGCTGACATTATTCTGCTTTAATTATATGAGGGCCTCCTGGAAGTTAGAAAATGTATTTTGTAAGCACTCAAACTAAGGTATATATTTGGCATCTTGCTTTTAGTTAGCTACATTAGTTTAAGTCTGGATATGCCAAAGGCACCTTGTGTTTTGTTTTCTAGTAAGCCTTTGTTAGGAAAATTATCAGCATTATTCCTTTGCAATACAGTGGTTAGAACTGCTGTCTCACAACACTTGATACCATACCTTTCAACTGACAAATGTTTTGCAGAATATCCAGATTTTTTATTCCTATTTTTGGTCTGTATCTCATAAGATCTGTGTTTTTTCTGGCAAGTCATAGAGGATTTCAGTAACTAAATAATGACAGACATTTGAGTTTCAGAATTCATATCCTTCAGAAAATGTATGTTAATGCAAATCTATTACTCTAGCAACTTTCTTACTTTATAACAGAAATATTTAAAATATGTCCCTGATTTCAGGTCTTTGACCCACCCTCATTATTTTTAACTTTGTCAAGAATTATTGTACTAAGAGATTGAAAGGTATTCTTATTACTCCGGTCTGACTACCAGTTAGGGCACCTTCTGTGTGGAGTCTGCATGGCCCCATGTAGGCTTTCAGTGTGTCACTGTGTGCTCCATTTTCTTCCCAAATCCCAAAGACATACCACAAGTTAACTGGTAATCTTTTAAATCACCTGCCTGTAAATATGCTTGTGAGAGTGTGTTTCTTTTTTTTTTTTAAACAAGTTTATTGTTTTTAACATACAAAATAAACATCATAACAATCTTATACAAGCAATTGAAATATAAATAGTTATAACATTCAATAAAATAACCAAAGTATTTACAGAGACATCCACTACAAATCAAATCAATTGATTAAACTGTAATGTCTTACTATTGAAACTAAGATTTTTTTAACAGATTTTGTAAAGTATCCCATATAATATAGTAAGATGTTTTTCTAGTAGTTCTTGATTTTATTGTCATCAATTCCATATGACACACTTCAGTCATAACATTTTTAAATTCATTAAACGAAGGAGGAGTATCTGAAATCCAATTTCTGGTTATTATTTTTCTAGCCACTGCTAGAATAGACCATAATAAGGGAAGTTTAACTTTTTTAACATTTTTAGGAACAGGAGTGTTAAATAATATAAGTGATTTAGAAATAATGAAATTATCTGTGAAAAGGGCCTGCAAAAAATCATTGATTAATTTCCAATATTCCTTCAATTTTACACTGTCATAAAACATATGTGCCCAATCAGCATTTATTTCTACATTACATCTTTTACATAAGATGTCTTTATTATTTATTTTATTCATCATTAAAGGTGTATAGAAAGATCTATGTAAAAATTTCCAAGTAAAAAGTCTCCAATTAATGGAAGAAGTAGTTTTATAAGCAGATTCCAATATATATTGTTTATCTTGTTTTTTAGGTGATTCACCATTAATGGAAATGAAATAATTCCAATAGGTATCTGAACTGTAATGAGTTTCTTCTCTAATAATTTTATGTATGTGTGAGAGCTTACCTTTATCAGAAACTCTATGTTGTAAGTTTAATATCAAGTAATCAATCAGAATCTTGCTTTAAGAAGTCTAGATTTTTAACTTTATTATCAGACAGCAACTGATACCAATATTTTAATTCATTCTCTGTGACTAAAAGAGTACTTTCAGAGGTGGTTGACAAAAGAATACCTTGTGTATACATTATAGGGAATAGGATAAAATTCCATTCCTTATACTTAGGATGCATAAATATAAAATTACGATAACTGATAATAATGTTTAATGGATAACTAACTATATATTTTGGTGTGATAGATGAAGTACAAAATTCTTTTAGTAACCATAACATGGGATTATTTACAATATTATTTTTATGTACTAAAGAGATTTTCATGAAGTGAATGCTAATTAGGTCCCAGTAATCTTTCCATCTTGCAACATATGACTGCTCTATTAACAAAGTAATAACTTTTATAATAGAAGAGATAGTATATAAATTAAAGTCTGGAAATGAAATGCCCCCTTGTGACCAGCTATTAGTATGTTTCTTTAATGCAATCCTAGGTCTAATAGGTGCCCATAAGAAATTTAACATTAATGAATTCAATTTCTTAATAATTATTTTTGTAGGTGGGAGTATTATTGATTGTATTAAATATAATATCTTAGGGAATATTATCATTTTAATAATTGTGAGTCTCTCTTCCATGGTAAAAAACAAATTGTTCCAGCTATTGAAAAGATTTTGTATATTAAGAAGACAGTTACTATAATTATTATGGATAATAGTTTTAATATCTTTGGATAATATTATACCTAAGTAAGTTATCTGAGCTGAGTTGGGTATATATTTGTTAAAATCACTAATGAGGACATTTTTTCGTGTGTATATTGGTAATATTTTAGTTTTTTCTTCATTAAATATCAAACCAGAGATATTTTTAAAGTCCAACATTTTATCAAATAAGGATTGCATAGAAGAGTTAGTTCCTGATGACGTGATTAGAACATCATCTGCAAAAAGTTGAAGTTTAGATATTGTATTTTCATCTATATCAAATCCTTCTATATCAGTACTGTTTCTAATCAAATTAGCCCAAGGCTCCATTATTAAAGTAAATAATAGTGGAGAGAGTGGACACCCTTGTTTTGTACCTTTTAAAATGGGTATTTTTTTGTGAGACATATGTTCCTATCTTAATATAAGCCAGTGCTCCTTTATATAGATGTTCTATTAGATTTACAAATGCATCAGAAAAATTTGTGCACTTCAGTAAGATAAACAAGTAGTCCCAACTTACCGAATCAAATGCTGAACTTATATCAAGACTAATAAGTGTTAAATCTTTCTTTTTCCTGTTTGCAAAATCAATTAACGTTAAAGTTCTCCTAATATTATCAAAAGTATTTCTATTTATAATAAAGCCTGTCTGATCTATATCTATTATGCCTGGGATGATTGTCTTTAATCTATCAGCAAAAACATTTTATAGTCAACATTAAGTAATGAAATAGGTCTATATGAAGTGCATCTGGTTGGGTCTTTATTGGGTTTTAAAATTGGTGAAATAAATGTGTATTGCCAGGATGGGGGAGTTGTTAACTCATTTTGAGCCAAAATAAAAACCTTATGTATTAATGAATAAGTACTTTTAGGAAGAATTTTATAAATCTCTGGTATAATACCATCATTACCTGGTGCTTTGTTTGATTTAAGTTTGTTTATTTGTGTAATAACCTCTGTATACGAAATATTTTTATCCATTAGTTTAGTCTGTTGTTTGTTAAGTTTTTTGTTCATGTTTGTAGTTATAAATTCCTTTATTTTATCTTTAGGATCCATGTTAATGTTATTATGATTAATTTTGTGAAAGTGATTTCTAAATTCATCTAAAATTTCTGGTAAACTTGAAACATTCTTCTTTTTCCCTGGAGAGAAAATTTCTTTGATATGATTTTGCTTATTCAACCTTTTTGTTTTATTTTTAAGTCTATGTAAGTATTTGGGACTTATTGAGTAGGACAGAAACTTATATTTCTCTAATGTTATTTTAACTTTATGGGATAACATTTCTTTGTATTTCTCATTTAATTTATTTATTTCCTCAATTACTTTTTTGTCCATAATATTATCTTTATTATTATGTTTGTATGAGTCTAATTTGTTTTGAATATCTAGTAATTCCTTGTCCCAAGATTTCCTTTTATTATTATACCATCTGATATTTTGTCCATATAAATATGATTTTAAAGCATCCCAAATGTAAACAATGGAGACATCAGGTGTAGTGTTTAAGTCTAAGAAATGTTGCACTTCTGAAAGTATATAATCTTTATAGTCTTTTAGTTGAGTTAAGTATGCTGGTATTCTTTTGATTTGAACATTATAAGTACTTTTTACCACAAATTCAAAGACAATTGAATTATGATCTGATATAGGACATGAAATGATTTTGGAATTAATTAAATCTGATACCATCTGGTTAGAAATAAAGACTCTGTCTATTCTTGAATAAATTTTATATCTGTTAGAAAAAAAAGTGTATGATAATGATTTTGAATCTATCTGATTATTAATATCATTCAAATTATATAAATTAATAAAATCTTTTAAATGTTTTGCATTAGATGTAATTTTCCTTTTTCCTATAGTAGAAGTATCTTTTTCATGTAGGATACAATTAAAGCCACCTGCTAAAATAATATCTCCTATAGAGAATGATATGATCTTATTGAGATGTTGTTTCACTGTATTAATGCCAATTCCTGGTATCCAATATACATTGATTAATGTGTATATCTTCCCATTAATCTGTATTGTAACCATACAAAACATTCCTTTATCATCTTTATAAGACTTTATAGTTTTAGGTATGGGCATATTTTTATTCCATAAAATAGCCACTCCTCTTTTTTTTTGTGTGTGTTCTGAACTAACCAAGACTGTATATTTATTAGTGGCTAATTTATCGATATCCTTTTCCAGGAGATGTGTTTCTTGAAGGAATATTAAGTTGGCTCTATGCAAATTAATATATCTCATTAAACTTGCCATTTTACATGGGTTATTTAATCCATTAATGTTTAAAGAAATACCTTTTAGCGATATCATTTAGGTTTTATAAACATATAAGACATATAATCAGAATAACAATTAACAAAATATGTGTTATTATATCTCCTCCTTTAGGTGTTCCATTAATTATTACTGTATTTAATGAAAATCTTATGGAATTTTGTGTAAGTTTCACTTTTGTCCGTAGTGACAATGGATTTATAAAATGTGATGTGGATGTCAGAACTATATACATACAACAATAATCAGGTGAAAATAATGTTAGGATTAAACATTGCACCCAGCCTGGAGTTAAAAACTCCAACTTCGAGTAGCACATACCATATATTGGTGCCATTCTTAGAAGTTACTTTATGTTCATCTATGGGACGATGCATCCAAGGTCTATACACATGTTTCCTCTTGTGTTTACTACCTTCAACAACCTTGTTCACCATATCTCCCCTATAACCTCTTTCTTCAAAGTAACCTCTCAATTTGCTCATTTCCCCTTCGAAACAGGAATCCTCAGTACATACTCTTGAGATCCTGCCTAGTTGTCCTTCCACAATGTTGGGGAATGTATACTGTGGATGCATGCTATCAAATGAAAGGAGAGTATTCTTCCAACACTCCTTCAACAACACAATCTGGCTACCGTCCATCAAGCTATATAAGAGGTTTGTGGACGATGTGTTTATTTTGTGGGAGGGGGAGCCAGCTCGCTTGGATGAGTTTATATCTTTCCTACATTCCACCACCACGTTTTTCAGATTTACTAAAAGTACCTCCTATACTCAGTTAGATTTTTTGGATGTCACCATAGAACAAACTGAAACAGGTTTTTCCACTGGTATATATAGGAAGGAGTATATGGTATATATAGAAACTTCTAAGAATGGCACCAATATTCTTAAACCAAAAGTAATGTTCACATATAGTAGTAACATTAATGATATAGGTGAGATTGTTAAAAAGAACTGGAACATTCTAGTAAGTGATGATAGGATTAGGGGTTTAGTAGGATCTAGCCCTTGTATTGCATACAGGAAGAACAAGAGCTTAAAAGATCTGTTATGTGGAGAGTATCATTCCAAAAAACTGAGTTTTAAGTCACAAGCAGGCACTGTACCTTGTGGTACCTGTAAGGCCTGCACCTTTATCAATAAGGACACTACTTTTCTGCATTCTGTCTCAGGTAGAATTTTTTCTTTAAAAGCCAGGGCTACATGTAGAACAAAGGACATGGTTTATCTGGCCAATTGTGGTTCTTGCCCTTGTTTTTATGTGGGCAAAACCAACAATATGTTTAAGGTCAGGATCCTACAGCATTTATCTGCCATTAGGAACAGTGATCAGCACAATGCCCTCTTTAGACATATTCAAGATAATCCCACACACAATTTTAGCTTTAGGGCTATAGTTAATGTTAGTTTGGGTAGAAGGGGTGGAGACATCAAACAATTAACTGAATTAATTGAGTCTAGATGGATTATACAGCTGATGGCCCACAGGGGGCCGGGTCTTAATGATGTCATCCCAGTGAAACCCACCCTGAAAAATAAGCGGGTTTTTTACTAGATGCTGATTGGAAGATGTTTTGTTTAAATTGTGAGTTTTGATGTCTGTTATTCATCTGATGAAGGGCTACCAACCCGAAAGCGCTTATCTGTTTTGTACCAGCTTTTATTAAAAGTTCTTATTTTTACTACTTGAAGCATCCAGCGGTGTTCTTCCAGGATTTTTCTCTAAACAATTTATAAATGAGCTTCATATAAACAAATAAGAACATTTAGAAACAGCTCATATTACTATGTACATCTATTCTGTATAATACACTCATAATCAAAATAGCATTCTAACAATCTTGATAATCGGAACAGAGAAGAGAGAGAGAAAGAGAGAAGAGAGAAAAAAAAAAAAAAGGGCATATCCATATGTTATTTTATTAAAAGTTTGTAAGAATAAGTTCTTATATTCATTTGAATTCAATATCTTAGACTATTATGGTTCAGACACTACATATGTTAGTGTATTCCTACTTTCTGCCATAGAAATGCAGTTAACAGTATTAAAAACTTTCAATTACTTGCACCAAAAGCTTTCTTCTCATACTTATTATTGCCAATTAAATAAAATATTTATTCTCATACATAAGTTAAAAAATCATACTGCACAGCAATGTTAATTCCTAGTTATACATGAATCATTGTGATGAAAGCCATCTGTATTTTATGCATCTGAACTGCAGCTTTAAAATATGTCATCTGACAATTTCTTCTTATATATAATCATAATGATACTTGTGTTTGTCAGTTAGTCAAAGCAAATGATTTATAACATTATATATGTTTAAATCATAAGTATTTATATACATTAATGTGCTGCAGTCATGTAAGCTTTCAAGAACAAGTGTATATGTGTTTCACATTCTATTCCTTCTAAAATGTCTCACTTGTTTACTATGACATACTAAGTCATTTAAAATCATTATAACTTTTATATTTTATGAATTACATCTTAAATAAATAATTTTTTATAAGAAATAACTCACATTTAGATGTCTTAAAGTTCGTTTTTTCATCACAAAGTCGCATTTACAGCAGTTCTACTTCCTGAAACAGTTCTTCTTGAATCTGCGATGTGTCAGCGTGGAATCAGGGGTCAAAGTTCAAATTGGCTGCTTTCAGCTTCTCTGCGTGTATTCTGAGTGTTGAAGCTTTAAAAACAACTCGAGGACACTGTTCACGAGGAAACCCACATCCCAGATTGTCTCCCATGACATTTTGGCGGGAATTTTAGTAAAAGCAAGTGACTGACATTCATTTAGTAGCACAAATGAATCTAAACAGTGTAAAACCTTTGCGAAGTATTTTACAAGCCATTACAGTCTCTATGTCAGTGAAACCAAGTCTACAAATATTTAACATATTATACAACTTATTTTTATATGCCCCAGTTCATTTTCTCATACAGATCTTATTATATACATAAATTAGTATTATCAAAAGCATATAATTGTATATATAATAGAGAGAGAGAAAGAGAGAAAGAAAAGAGAAAAAAAGAAAGAAAGAGAGAGAGAAGAAAGTAAGAAAAAAAGAAAGGAAGCTACAAAGAGTATTTACAAAGATATATTACTTGCTGTTTATTTTAAAAATGTTAAACATGTGACTTATAACATACTACTATTTTAGTTCTAATTATTTGCAATTATATCATGACATATTATTTAAAATCATATATAAGCAATTAAGTCATTGTATATTATTTAGCAATAGTGTTTAAACAGCATAAATAATTTTAAACAGCTAATAAGTTATTATTTCACTTATTCCATATTTTTTATCAGACTTCTCTCCCAGCCCTCCCCCACCCCTCAGTAAATGCATAGTTTAGAAAGAATGCTATTATTTAAAACAAGAAGAGAAAGGAAATGTATCAAATTACTAACCTTAGGTCTCTTTATCACAAAGAGAAACAAGTTGATTCATAGCATGTTATTTGTTCCTCAGAAAGTTTGATTATTTATAAAACAAAACAGTTCCTTGCACACAAAAAAATAACTTTGAATAAATCTTTAAAACATTTGTGGCTTTCTGAAAATGAAGTAACTGTAATTGAAGAGTTCAAAAGAAAAAAAAATATAGAACATGTCATTTGTTTTTTAGTCTTTTTTGCTTCTCCGAAGTCTTCCAAGAAGTTCCTGTTGCCATCCTCTTTAGCGAAGGACTAGCCCATTCCATTTCTTCTAATTTATCTAATATTTTATTTTTTTTTATATACAGCAAAGCAGAGTCCAAGTCTTCAAAAATTCTAGGGCCATCAGGTAAAAAGATCTTTAGTTTGGCAGGAAACAAAAGGTAAGTTTTGAACTGTGTTTTCTTAAGCTCTCTTATTAATGGCAAAAAAACTTTTCTTTTAGTTATTACCAAGGAAGAATAGTCATTGTCAAAACGCACAGTTGCCTCATTAATTTTTATAGGTGCTTTAACCCATGCAGCCTTTAATACCATCTCCTTGTCATAAGATGATAAAAATCTTACAATAACTGATCTAGGAAACTTTTTATTAGTGTTAAAATTAGATAAAGACCTATGGGCTCTTTCAATACCAAACGAAAATGCTTCTGACAGATCTAAAGTTTTAGGGAGCCAAGTATTTAGAAAGGAAGTAATGTTGTTACCTTCTATATTTTCTGGCAGTCCAAAAATCCTAATATTATTGCGTCTGGATCTGTTTTCCAGGTCATCAAGTTTGGATTGTAGCTGTGTGTTCTGTTTCAGTAAAAATTCAATGTTACTTTCTTCTTCCTGGATTCTGTTGTCCATAACATTAAGAGTCTCTTCTTTACCTGTAATCTGAGCTTTCTGATGTTGCAAGTCTTAATGTAACAAATCCATTTGTTTTGTAGTTTTTTCTATAAAGTTATCAATTTTAGTATCCAGTCTGTCCGTTTTAGTTGTTAGTTGTTGAATTGTTAATAGTAAAGACTGAAGCTCTTTCTTGATGCTGGAATCTTGACTGTTAGCCTTACTGGAACTCATTCTGAAGAGAGGTGATGAAAGAGAAATTTCCAAGATGATTTCTGACAGAAAAATTATTTAAATTTTCTTTCTTTTTTGATATTATTCAAGATACTGATATTCCAAACGTATTCAGAAAGAAAATTATTACATTAGTTGAATTTTAAAGTAATTATTTCCTATCAGAGCAGTTATGTTGGTGGAGCTGAAGAAATCTGCTGCTATCCTGTGTTCATCCTTGGCCATGCCCCCCTGTGAGAGTGTGTTTCTGAAGGATATGAAGTCTGAAACTCAAATGTCTGTCATTATTAATTACTGCAATCCTCAGCGAATTGCCAGAAAAAAATAAAGAACAGACCATAACAATGAGGAAAAAATGTGGACATTCTGCAAAATTCTGGTCAGTTGAAAGGTATGATCTCAGGTGTTGTGAGGCAGCAGTTCTAACCACTGGTATGCCCATGAATAAAGCTGATAATTTCCAAAGCAAAGGCTTACTAGAAAATACAACTTACCTTTGGTATATCCACTGTTAAGCTAATGTAGTTAACTAAAGGCATAATTAATTCTACAATGGGCTAGCACTGCATTCAAGATAACCTTCCATGCTTCACCTCCACTGAATGTTGGCATAGGCTCCCACTGCTTTATTAACCCACACTGGATTAAGCAGCTAATTTTTTTCTTTCCCACACATGGATTGCTTACCCTCAATAGTTTTATGAGCTTATTTTTTTACCTGAGTTTTCCATAGCCATAGTTTATTTGACCTTTACGGAAAGCTACAGCTATTTGCCTGTGACAGGTATTAGGGCAAGAGCTCTTAAAATATTTAGCTGAAGCACCTGCATTATTCACTGGGGTAAAATGTGATGGAGCTGCAGAGGTGGCACATATGTGTGAGCCTACATTGATTAGAAGTTTACATAAGACTGCTACCAGCATTTATGCACAGTATTTCTAGAGTATACTTAATCTAGTTCTCTTAATGCCCTCCTGAAAACGTATCCCACCATTTCTTCCACTGCTACTTATTATCTTCTTTCTCACTCTACATCCCTCCGCCAACACCACAACATTGTCTGTCTCTTTCCTCCTAGCCGAAATACAAACAACCATGCATTTAGTACATAGGATCCTATCATATGACATTTTAAATAATTTGTCAAGGCCCTAGCAAAGTATCATGAATATATATCATTACAGCTACATTTGAAAGGATACTTCTCATATCATTGATCTAAAATCAGGCTATCTGTAAACAGAGATCATGTTTATGACTTTCAAGCTATTTTGTTCTTAAATTATTGATTATGCAGTCTTTTTCAGGTTATTATATTCTTGATATAGGAGTGTTCAGGCAAGTTAATGTGCCTTTTGGGTTTTCTTCTTTGTGTGATTTCTTTATTAAATTATTTAGATCCTACCTGCTGTTACTGTAAAGAGTAATGAGGAGCCTATGGCAGTGGTCTCTAGCTGCCTTGAGGCCAAATGATGTGGACCTTGAGCGTATAAAGTACAATTTTTCAAGATGCTCCTGATGTGGCCCTTAAATGGGTGAGTAGGCACTTTAGTTGAGCTGAATACTGGATGCTGTGTTTTAACATAAGACCATTCAATGTTCTGCTTTCTTATCTGTTTTGCCACAATGCAATAATGAAAACATGTAAATCCAGCTTCCTTGTTCATGTTATTAGTCAAGCAGTCCAATCACTGGCACTATTGTTATTTGCCTCCCTCTGCCTAAATTCAGGTGGAAATAGAAAACAGTAGCAGGTCAGTCATTAAATTGCTGCATTAAAATAAAGTTTTATACATTTGAATTAAGTAAAATATTGCATATTTTGTTAATAATTTAATTAAGACCAAAAGAATGTCTGAGAGGAACTTGAGAAGAAAATATAAATTGGCAAATTGACACTGGCTCTAAGAGATTATGCCAAAATCATGGACTGAAGTTAAATGCCAAAAATGCATTATTGTATCCTTTAGGAAGTCATCTTTCCCAGGGAAGTAACGCATTGACAATACACCTGTAAGAGTTGACCCAGTTGATGTCCTTTCATATCACTGTTGCACTGTTCCTTACATTAGGGATCCCTGCCAAGGGTACCCCAAAATCCAGCCAATATACCAAAGCATTAGGTTGTAATAGGGATGTTGTACATTACATGTATCCTCCTGATACATGACGTAGGGCATAAAGGCGACATACAGACATACCTTCATCAGAACTTCTTTGCCACCAGTCCGAATGCCATCTCTGATCATCAGTCTGAATGCTCTTTCATCCGTTGGCTGCCAAGATGTTTTCAGATAAGTGCCCATTGGGGTTTTTCTTCCTTTTTTTTTTGTAGCTGTTGGATTAGATGTCACCCAGAAAGGGGAAATGCCAGTGTGGGAAATAGATTCCCCATAAGGTCACACAGTGGAACGTCTAGCTTTGCTAGATTTTTCTTTTGGTTTTTACTGATTGTTTTTTGTGTGACCTTTTTACTCAATGTTTTATGTTGTTATGATGCAGCTGATGCCTGTTTTAGAGCTGCTGACTCTGATTCTGTGTTGAGGAGGTATTCCTGGCTTCACCTTCACCCTCTGTCTGATGATATTAAGGCCAAGCTGATGGATGCTCCTCTTGACAATAAAAATCTCCTTGGTTCTGCAGCTGCAGAGCTTTTTAAGTCTCTTCAGGAAAAGATAAGGCTATGCAGGATTTAAAACATATTTTTAGTTCCCATTTCCAAATTTCAGAGAAATTATCCTAGCAAGTCTGCCTTTGTTCATAGACAGTCTTGCCCTCCTCCCAAAGGTAAAAAGGGTGCTAGAAGGGATTTTTCTGCTAAGTCTACTCAGACACCTACAGCTCAGCAGCCTCCTTTTCTAGACAAGCCAGGTTCTGTCTATCTTCTTCCCTCCCTTCTAAACCAAGTTCCTCTGTCTCTTCATCTTTCCCATTCCCTTCTCAATTGGTTAAGGATCACTCAGGATTACTGGGTTATATCTATCATTCATCAAGGGTATTACATGGTTTAGAAATCCCTTCCCCCTTTTTGGGAATTCATTAACCTCCTCGGGAACAGCTGCCCTTTTTGTCAGAGCCTTTTGTCTTAAGGAACCATCCAAGCAGTTTCTACTCCTCAAAAGGGGAAAGGGTTTTATTCCAGAATGTTTCTGGTTCCCAGGAAAGAAGGCACCTGGAGACCCAGTCTGGATCTTTCCCACTTCAACACCTTTTTGAACATTCCTTCCTTTCAAAAGTTATTCCTTCAAACCGTGTTTCCTTTTCTCCTGCCTCAGGCTTTCCTAGTCTCTCTGAATCTCAAGGATGTCTATCTGCATATTCCTATTCACCCCCATTTCAGGAAATGTTTACATTTCTGTTTTTTCCTTGCATTTTCAGTTATCTGTTTTGCCCTTTGGCCTCTTAACTGCCCCAATGGTCTTCACCAGATGCCTGTGATTGCTTTTTGCAGGATGAGAGGAATACAGATTTTTCCTTATCTGGATGACCTGCTCATTCAGGCTTCCTCTCCAGGGACTTTCTTCAGCATCTTCACTATGCTATTTATCTGCTACAAAGCCTAGGATTTACAGTGAATTTCCAAAAATGATTCCTTCTCAGGATCATGTTTTTCTTGGGTGCAGGCTTCAGGCCTTTCCTATGCTGGCTTCCCTGATTCCACCCAAGGCTTTGACTCTGATTGCTTTCTTTCACATCCTTCTCAATCTGGTCTAGATTATGGCCAGGGAGTTTCTGAGGGCTCTGGGATTCATGGCTTACACCATTCCTCTTGCCAGGCTTTATATGAGAAAGCTACACTGGTTCCTAAAGTCAGTCTGGCTTCAACATTCTCATCCTTTGGACTTTCCAATTCCTCTTCTTCCATGCCTAAAACTAGAGCTTCAGTGGTGGATTCATCAGCTGTCCTTTTAGGCCTCCAGTCCCCACTCAGGAACTCTTTTTGGATGCCCCAGACACAGGGCTGGAAGCTTCCTTCAGCCCTCTGAAGGTACAGGGTCTCTAGTGTCTTTACCAAAAGAAGGACCATATCAACATAAAAGAGATGAGAGCTCTTTTTCTGACCCTTCAGACCTTTCATTCTATATTCCTTCCAGGGCACCTAAAAATCTTTACAGACAATACCATAGTGATGTGATACATAGATTCATAGGTTCATAGGTAGGTACTAGGCTATTGGCCCTAGGGCATATATAAGCCTAGCTAAATGGTACCCTGGCTTTTGCCACCCAAGAAAATGATTTTCCTGTGCCCCTGTCAAGCAGAGCCACAGAATTGATCCCTGGGGTGAATTTCCTATCTCCCATCCAATCATCAAGATTTTTCTTGAAGAGTGCTAATGAGGAGATTTGTTTGATATAGGTAGGTAGTTTGTTCCAGAGTATGGGAAGTCTCTGGGACAGGAATCTATCCCTCCAGCATGTTCTGTTTATTGTGGGGACAAGGTTTAGGTCCCTAGAGCGTGTAGCTCAGAGGGATTGGGATTTCTTTACGTGGAGCATGTCCAACAGCTCTGGGTTTGACATAGCTTTGTATGTTAGGCAGAGATCGCCTCTGAGTAGGCAATATGCGACAGAGTAAAGCTGGAGTTTTTTTGAGATGGTCTGCGTACGGCATCTGTTTGAGGCCGGTAATCCTCATTGTGAGGTATTTCTGTGGCTTTTCCAGTTGTTGTAGATGTCTTGTGAGGTACATACCAAAAGGGGCATTGTACTCTATAATGGGTCTAATGAGTGATGAGTAGAGGGGAACAAGGACCTCTTTTTTCCTGGATGAGAAACCTTTTGTGATGAGGTGTGCCACGTAGAAGGATTTCCTGACTACTGTGGCGATGTGATTATCAAAGGAGAGACTACTGTCCACCTGTGTCCCAAGGTCTCTTATCACACTTTCGGTGTTAAGTAGACTACCGCCTATGTGGTAGTTCATGGGTACAGAGTTTTTACCAAAAGGGATGACAATGCACTTTTTGGCATTGAGCTTGAGGCCATGGCTTTGACACCAGGCATCTGTCGCAGTGAGGCCCTTTTATAGGATGTCCACATCATTAGGAGTTTTGATTATGGCACCTAGTTTGCAGTCATCTGCAAACTTTGTTAGCCAAGGACCTTCTGTGTTAGCCTGTACTTCAGAGAAATAGGTACCAAACAGGAGAGTACCTAGGACTGAACCCTGTGGTTCTCCACTTGTCACTGGTCTGAAGTTGGATTTAGAGTCTGTTACTTTCACAGTGTGGGTTTTGTCAGTGAGTCTGTTGGCAACCCATCTTGTGACATAGGGATTTATACCTAGTTTAGTGAGTTTGTCTATAATTCCAGAGTGGGGGATGGTGTCGAAAGACTTGGTGAGATCTAGATAGGCTGTGTGAACCACCTTACCCTCATCTACGGCTTTGGTGACCACTTGAAAGAAGTCTATCAGGTTTAGGAGACATGATCTGCCTTTTACAAACCCGAACTGGGTAGGGTCCAGAGTTTGGAGATTACCAATGTCATTGTTTATAAGTTCCATAATGATACACTCCATATCCTTGCAGACCAGGCTCGTCAGGCTAATGAGGCGGTAGTTCCCAGGGTACATGGTGGCTCCCCCTTTGTGGAGTGGGATAACCATTGCTGTGCACCATTCAGTGTGCACAAAGCCTGAGGTGAGGCTATGATTGAACATGGTTCTTAGGTGGGGTGCCAGTTCATTCTGTAGTTCATGTAGAACACAGCCTGGGATGTTGTCAGGTCCCATGGATGCTGTGCTCTTGGCTTTGGAGAGTGTGTTTTTTACCTGTGCAGCTGTGATTACAGGTACTTTGCATTCTTCCAGTATAGAGATGGGCCCTTTAGGGGATGAGAGAGGGGTAAAGTTAGCACTGAACCTATCTGCCAGGATGTTGGCAATATCAGTTGGTTCTGTATATTTAGTGTCATTGTGCTGTAACTCAGAGCAGATCTGAGTGTTGCCATTGAGATTCTTGACATAGCTATAGAATGCTTTGTGGTTGTCCTTAGAATCAGTGGCGATTTTGTTTTCGTAAATAGGCTTTGGAGGATTTTATGAGGGATCTCAGCTTCTTACTGAGGCTGACCACGGAGTTTCTCCAATCATGGGATTTTACTCTTTTTTGCAATAGTTTCTTTCTTCTGTTGTAGAGTTTGTTTATAGCAGGGGACCACCAGATTGGCTTCCTTTTTTTGGAGGATAGCATATTGATTCTGTTAGGGATTGCACAATCCATGCACTTGTGTAAGTGCTTATAAAGTGCAATCGTATAGGATTCAGCAGTTGTATCTCTATTGTCCATCAGCATGGGTGTCGTGAAGTTTGCCACTTCTGTCTTAAGAAGCGTGAAGTTGGCTTTAGAGAAATTCTTTATGGTGGTTTCCCTAATGGGGGGTGGGGGTGGGATGTGGATGTCTAGGGTGATTTGCTTGTGGTCGGATCTGTCCAACGAGGAATTGACCTCTGGTGTGGAATACCAGTTGCCCATGTTGGTAATGACCAGGTCTGGGATATTGCTGCCCCTGGTGGGGGTGTGGATAAGTTGATCCAAGGCATTGGAATTTATGAATTCCAGAAAACGTTGAGCACAACAGTTGGTACATGAGTAGTTTTCCCAGTTAATGGTGGGGTAGTTGAAATCGCCCATTATTAGGGTGTTAGGTTGTACCTTAATATTTTCCAGTGTATTAAGAAATGAGGACTGGGATTCCTGGGGCATGGTGGGGGATCTGTAGTAAGCTACAATTTGCATTGTGGTCTTGCCCAAAGTTAGTTGCACTTGGATAATCTCAGATGCATTATGCTGAGCAACTAGCCTGGAGGTGTGGATAACCTTAATGAATATGGACAAGTCTCCGCCTTTAGTGCTTCGGTCCAGGTTAGGTGGCCGAAAGGTGTGGTATGAATTATAGCCTGGTAATGCAAGGGTGCTCTCTGGAGCCTTGAACCAGGTCTCTGTCACTCCACAGATGTCGATGTTCTCCATTTTAAGGAGTGCCTCGAGTGAGTGCATTTTGAGGTTTAGACTTCTAGCATTAAGTAGCATTACCCTCAGATTTTGCTTGCTTGTACCTGTTACGGTGGTGAATTTTTCATTTGAATCTTGCCTAAAAAAGGCACTATAGGGGTGGCAAAAGCATTAGCCAGTATCCGGAATCCCAAGGGCGACAGGTGCAGGCCATCTCTGGCAAAGCATCGTGGTCTGTCAATCATGTCATCTCAGGCAGACAGATACTGGATCCCCTTAGAATGACACCAGAAGCTTAGCCAATTGTTGAAGTCAGTCATTTTGTCCTTGTACTGTGGTATCATTCTGGGTGATGGCAGGATGCTACTCAGGGCTAGGGTCATACCTACCTGGGCTGCAAGATCAGAAAGCTCTTCCATGTCTCTTTTCATGTAGTCCAGGGAGGTACATCTCAGGTCATTCACACCAACATGGACAATGACAGAGTCATATTTGTACTTGCTGTGGAGTGACCTGAGTGCATGAGTTATGTGGCGGATCCTGGCACCTGACAGGTAGCTGACAGTAACTTTCTCCTTGTTTAGCCTGGTGAGTGGAATATCAGTGTGCCTGACTATAGAGTCACCTATGACTAGAGTGTTGGGTACGTTGTTATGCCTTATGGGCTGTGGTTGAGTGGCATACTGAGTTTGTGGGCTATGTGTCATTTGGGTTGTGTTGGGGGGTGGAGGTTGCTTGCGTTTCTGCTTTGGAGGTCGCTGTTGCTTGGGTAAATTTTTTTTGAGAGCCTCCGAGAATGTAAGTGTGTGTTTTGTGTTTCTATATGTGTGTTTTGGTGGTGTAGGTTTTGAGGGACTATGTTATGAGTGTGGTGTAAGTGTTTACCTTCTCCTCTTGACTGTCTAGTCCAGTCTTGGGTGAAGAGAGCTTTGCTTCCAGTTTGGTTATATAAGTGCATCTCTCACAGGTTGTAGTATTGGGTGGTAGGAGGAGCGGGTTGTCTGTGTACATGAGGTAATTGCTGCATTGCCCCAAGATGCCCAGATTCATCAGGTAGACAGGAGAAAACACTGGGAGCTGACCCTTAGACATGCCTGGATAGGTGCTTATTTATTAAGTACTAAAAACTGTTTTCCTCTAGACAAGTGAGGAAAGTTGAATGCTGTAGTAATTTGTAGCTTATTTAGTGCTTACAATGAATTCTGAACAAGTGCTGAGCTCAAAGAAACAGATTTGAGTACTGAAACTAGAAAACTGGCTAGTTCGTAGAAACAAAATTAAGCTAGAAGGCTTCCCTCCAACACAGAAAGGATTGTGGACTCAGAAGCTTACAAACAGTCCTGGATACAGAAAATTTGTATCTGGACTAGACAATTTATAGGAAAGGCAGGAAACAAGTTTAGAAAATGATTTATTTATTTTTTTTGTAAAGTGGAAAGGGGAAAGGAGGAGCAGAAGCTAACTGGGTTGGCCTTCTCAAATGTTCTCCCCGGAATAGGTCGAATGAGGTAATGACACTAGACTGGGAGGAATGTCCCAGATCAAATATACAGTAGGGACGGGCAACTGAAAAAAATTAGTTAGCACAGAGCCCTTCCTCCGACTTCCTATGATTAGCTCAGTGTGAAATGGCAGAAACAGTCACAAGTTAACTTCTTAAGTAACAAACTTGAAACCTGAAACAACTTTAAAAAAAGCTTGAAAGAACCAATGAGGTGCTTACTCCAAGGCGTAGTCCAGGCAACCCCAGTCAGCCAATGACCACAAACAATTCACTCTCACTGAAATGCTATACTGGCTTTGGCTAAGCTATGATGGCCTGGGACATGTGCTCAGACACACAGCCTCTACTAACAAACAACTAGGCCCAAAATACAAGCCTGAATATGGACAATGCTACACTACCAACACTACTTAGGTAGAAAAAACTGCAGAAATGTTTAAACAGATAAAGGATCAATGAGACTCTAGAGAATGCTTTTAAATGCAAACAAGTTATATGATACACTCCTAGCAGGAAATCAGAACAAACAAACCCAACCATATGCTTAACAATTGTAGAAAATTCTACTTAATACCTCACACACAGTGAGTAAAATAAAAGTGCTATAAATAACTCAGAAATAAGCAAAAAACAGGATACTTAATGTTATATATCACAGATTAGTTAGCTCAGAGCCCTTCTTCTGACTTCCTCCGATTACATCAACAAGCAAGTGGAGACACAGTATTATCTCTTGTGCAGACTAGCTCTTCAGGATTGGGATCTGGCTGTCCAGTTTCAGGTGAATCTTCAGGATGTTATAGTCCTTCAGAGTGGAACATTGTGGTAGACTTTCTGAGCAGGTCCATAACACAGACTCACGAGTGGATGCTTCACAGAGATGTGTTTCTGGACATTGTCCATCAGTGGGGTACTCCTCAGGTAGATCTTTTTGCCTCACCTCTGAACAGACAACTTCCTCTCTTTTGCACCAGAGTCCCATGTCCTCTGGCTTGGAAGGTGGATACCCTATCTTTCTCTTGGAAGGGGATATTTATTTATGCCTTACCTCCCCTTCCTCTCATACCAAGGGTCCTGTTCAAGATAGAATAGGATTCTCCCAAAATCTTGTTGGTGACTTCCTTTTGGCCCAGACAGCATTGGTTCCCTCTTTTTCACCTCACAGGGTAGACCTACTCACACAAGACAAGGGGTCTCTTACCCATCCCCACTTGTCCATTCTTCAACTGACACTGTGGGTGATAGGTTTTTGATCCCTTTTAGGCACCTTTTTTTTTTTAAAGATGTGCTTCGGGTTCGGCAGGCGACCAGGAATCCCATGACCAGGAAATCTTATTTATCTAAATGGAAGATATTTTCTGTTTGGTGTCTTACTCGTAACCTGGATCTACTTTCTGTGGAAGTTCCTTTGGTTCTCTCTTATTTGTGTGAATTGCTCAATGCTGTGCCGGCATACTTTTCAGTTAAAGCCCACCTGTCAGCTATTTCTGCTTGTCTGCCTTTGACTCCCCTTTTGGCTTCTAGATTTGAGGTCAAACAGTTCCTTAAAGGTGCCCCTTCATATTATGCCTACCAGAAAGCCTAGTCCTCCTTAATTTTGTTCTTGAAAAATAGGCTCTTTTTGAGCCTGTAGCTGCAGCTTCCATGCAGCATTGTACTTGGAAGGCTGTTCTTCTTTTGGCCCTTACTTCAGCTAGGAGGTTGTCTGGTCTTCAGGCCCTTATGGTTGTTCCTTCTTTTTTAGTTTTTCATAGGGACATGGTGTCTCTTAGTACTAATCCTTCTTTTATGCTCATGAGTGTTAATGAGTTTTCTCTTAATCAGCCTATTCATTTGCCCACTTTTTTTCCATTCTCTGCAGTCTGCTAATGAGAAGGTTCTTTGCACCTTGGATTTGTACAGACAACTCAGATATTATTTAGATAAGACTAAAGTTATTCCTAAATTTGAGCAAATTTTTGTTGCCTTTCATCCTAGATCTTTAGGTTTGGCTGTTTCTAAGCAAACTCTTTCTTCCTGGAGCTCCAACGCCATTTCCTTTCATTAAGCTTTTCATGGGGTTGGGAGGGTGGCCTAATAGTTAAGGTGCTTGCCTTATAAATACAAGGTGCAGGGTTTGAGTCTCACAAGGGATAATTGGCTAGGCTTAAAATGGCTCACAAGGGCAGTTAGCTTAGTACTAATCTATGAACCTATGAACCTAATCTATGGGAAACGTCTTTTTTTTTCTGTTAAGGCTCACTGTGCCAGGGCTGTGGCTACTAATGGCATTTATTTCAAGGGACTGGATACCAACTCCATCCATGAGGCAGCTACTTGGACATTTGTGCATACTTTTACCAAGCACTATAATGAATATGGTTTCTAGGGCTAGAGCTGGATTTGCCATTGCTATCCTGCATGGTTTTCTTGAGGGCTCTACCCTATGATGAGCTTATGGCAGTGGTCTCAGAATAGCTGCCTTAAGGCCAGATGATGTGGTTCTTGAGCATATAAAGTACAATGTTTCAAGATGCTCCTGATGTGACCCCTAAATGGGTGAGTAGGCACTTTAGTTGGGCTGAATGCTGGGATGTTCTGTTTTAACATAAGACCATTCCATTCTCTGCTTTCTTATCTGTTTTGCCACAATGCAATAATGAAAAAAATGTAAATCTAGCTTCCTTATTTATGTTATTAGTCAAGTATTCCAATCACTGACACTATTGTTATTCATCTCCCTCTGCCTAAATTCAGGTGGAAACAGAAAAGGGTGGCAGGTCAGTCATTCCATTGCTGCATTAAAATAAAGTTTTACACATTTGAATTAAGCAAAATATTGCATATTTTGTTAATAATTTAATTAAGACCAAAAGAATGTCTGAGAGGAACTTGAGTAGAAAATAGAAATTGACAAATCGACAAATCTGACACTGGCTCTAAGAGATCAAGGTTTATCCCAAATAAATAACTAGTGCCAAAAATGCATTATTGTACCCTTTAGGAAGTCATCTATCCCAGGGAAGTAACGCATTGACAATACACCCTTTAGAGTTGACCCAGTTGATGTCCTTTCATATCACTGTTGCATTGTTCCTTACATTAGGGATCCCCTGCCAAGGGTACCTAAAAATCCAGCCAGTATACCAAAGCATTAGGTTGTAATAGGGATGTTGTACATTACATGTATCTTCCTGATACATGACGTAGGGCATAAAGGTGACATACAAACATACCTTCATCAGAACTTCTTTGCCACCAGTCCGAATGCCATCTCTGATCATCAGTCTGAATGCTCTTTCATCCATTGGCTGCCAAGATGTTTTCAGATAAGTGCCCATTGGGGTTTTTCTTCCTTTTTTTTTTTTGTAGCTGTTGGACTAGATGTCACCCAGAAATGGGAAATACCAGTGTGGGAAACAGATTCCTCATAAGGTCACTCAGTGGAATTGCTAGATTTTTCTTTTGGTTTTTACTGATTGGTTTTTCTGTGTGACCTTTTTCCTCATTGTTTTATGTAGTTATGATGCAGCTGATGCCTGCTTTAGAGCTGCTGACTTTGATTCTATATTGAGGAGGTATTCCTGGCTTCAACTTCACCCTCTGTCTGATGATATTAAGGCCAAGCTGATGGATGCGCCTTTTGACAATAAAAATCTCCTTGGTTCTTTAGCTCTCAACCATCCTCCTGAGCTTTTGTACTCTCTATAATGTAAGGAATACTGCAACAGTGATATGGAAGGACCTAGTACAGTTGTGTAAAACTTAACATAATAGTAGATGTCCTTCTCTTCGCTGTTGCAGTTTGTGAGAGATTGTGCTTAAATCTAGGGACAATACTGTCTCTCTTTACTTAGCCCTCATTAGGTCAGTCATTGAGTATAATGCTTCCTTTGCCATGTATGTGTTCAGGCAAATGCAACAACTGGAACTTCCAGAGACATACCATAGTAAAAGGATACAAATATCACTTTAATATGTCTTACATGAACTGACTCAAAGCCCTCTCATCATACTTGGTATCCTACACACCTCTGAGAGGTGACCTGTGTCTATCATACAGGGTATCCCCTAACCCAGTACTGACAGACCTACTGCACATTAGCAAGTTAAATGGCATCAGAAATACTCGGTCTAGGGATCTAAACCTCTTCTGCAACATTATCAGAGTAGTTTAGGGGGGCAGGTTTATCTAGCAGAGGATGCTACTGCTCTGGAACAGACTCTCATCCTGGTAAATCAAAGCTGTTCTCTGCCTATATTCAAGTACAACTTGGATGTATGGATGGGTAATAGAGTATTTACCTCAGGATTGAGGGAAAGCAAATCTGTGTGTGTGTACATAAATAAAAATTATATATATATATATATATATATATATATATATATATAGATAAATAGATAGATAGATATACCTTGATATTCATTACCATAGATAGATGCAGCTCCTAAATGCTTTATCCCATACATGGGTCCCCTCAAATTATTTATGGTATTATCACAGTTATTCCCAATAGGGGTAATATGTAATTATCAACTATGGGACTGGTAAGGCCAATCTAACACCAAACAGGATTTGTTAATTCAGACAACAAAAGGGAAATTGGCTAGGCTTAAAATGGCCCACAAGGGTAGCTAGCCTATTACTTGCCCATGAACCTATGTAATCTTTCACCAACATTTATGGACATTACACATTAAGGGAGTGAATACAAGACCTGCAGTAGTTAACACTTTGATAAAATGGAGAACACTGCTCACATTCTTGTTTCAGAATGCAACTAAGATTATGTATGCAAACTTGGAAGAGGAGAGGGCACTCAAGGCATTTTCTTATGCTGCAATAACTTCTTGGAAAGAGAAGTCTGAGACTATAGAAACCAGGCAAACATGCATAGTGTGAACATCTGGAAATCCTCAAAGTTAAAAACAAAATGTAGAGTTCGGCATCTAGACAAGTTATATACTGTTATACAATCTACCTCTGGACCTAGGAATTCATGAATATGAGTCTTCTTGTCAATGCTGTCACTGAATTATGGTTGTCTTTTATCCAGAGAAAAGCATGCTCACCTAATCTTTAACACAATATTTAATACAGCTGTAATGTTGTCTGGCAAGTGTCATCCTTCTGAATTCTGATTCTTCTCAGAGGTGTAATTGGCTATTTCACTGTGGGATGAATTTATACGTCTTCTTCTGCTCAGCAATTACTATAACAGGAACGCAGAAATATGGGAGGTCATGATGTTTAACTAACATGAGCTTTTTGTTTATTTATTTGTATTCTTTTGTTAGCCACTTAAGCCTGAATGGAATTAATTTCTTTTGCAGGACTTACCTGTGAGTACTTGTCTGACTTAATGACTTGCTCAGCATCATACAGTATGCCAGCAGAGACTGAGAGACTCAGACCTAAAACTGTAGAAAGTCATAACCTTAGGCCTGTGTCCTATAATGCCAGCCCTTTTCTACAGTGTCACAGAAGGTTACATCATTTTAATAGCTCTATTTTTAGCAAAACAAATTTTTGTGAATACAGACACTGATGGGTAACCCAGATAATTAGTAAGATTGTAACTTGTCATTTCAGCAACTCAAGGGTGATCAGCTATCATTCAACCATTCATATCAGGTCTGTACACTATTAACACCATGAGGCTTATTCTTTGTGGTTATCATATAATGACACAGTTGTGGCAGCAATGTTTGCGTTCAGTTCCAACCAAGAATAGATCCAGTGGTGCTAGATGACCAACTGATAGCAGCATCTTTTTAGAGCTCCATAAAACTATACTAGAAAACAGGAAATACATTAATTTTATTGAGTAGAAACAATAAAACTTTATCAAGGAACTTCCAAACTACAACTTTATCTATTTTCAAGAAATGCTGCTGAGTTTTTCCTGCCAAAATTAATTGGAGTTCTTTACAACTATATGGAAATGGCAAGCTCAAATAATTCTCACACTGAAAATACTCTTAAAGAAGGAGATCCAACTGATGTCTTCCACACTACATGAACTGTCCTTGAAACATGATAGATTCACAGAAAATTTGGAATCCTCAAGGAAAATTGTCAAAAACAAACAGATGTCCTAAAGGAAATATTACAGCAACAACAAAATAAAATCCTTGACATGGAAACTTCACTGATTGACACAGATGGGAGACTCAAGGAAGAGGAACATCAGACAGAAGTCCTATTACATCAAAATAACTGGCTAATTAATAAAATGGATGATTTGGAAAATAGGGAAAGGAGAACAAACATAAAAATCTTTGGTCTTCCAGAAAAACTGAAGGAGAGGACATCATAACCTTTTTAAACTCATGGCTACCTGATATACTTGACTTAAAGGAGGGACTATCAAATGGAATAGAGAGCTCACAGAGCCATAGGAAAACCACAAACTTCTTCATCTCCTCCAAGATCAATTGTGGTTAAATTCCTGTCTTACCTGGATAAAGAACTTATACTAAAATCAGCCTGGAGAAAAACTTACAAAGTCAGATTAGATTTGACAATGACTACTCTACAAGAGTGCTAGAACTAAGGGAAAAAAATGGTCATTGGTGAAACTCCTCGAATAAAATAAGATAAAAGCACAGTTGGTCTATCCTGCTAAAAATCAGAATTTTTCACTCAAATGACATGAGAACCTTCAATAACATTGATGAAGCATCATCATTGATTAAAAATCATCACAATTCCTGAAGAAATGGACTGGTCTTCAACAACCAATTCGAAAAGATCCCCAGAGAAAAACAATTGGTCTGATGTAAGGAAAAAGAAACAAAGACCTGAACTTAAAACCTTACAAACTTTCAAATCTCTCAAAGATTCAACAAAGTCTTAGAAATCTGGTTCTTACAACAAAAACTGTGTATTTTAAATTATTTCATTGTCTATAATATACTGTGGTTTTCTTGCATTTCACTGTCCTACATACAAGATTAACTAACACAAGCTTGAACTCTGCATCTATTAATGGAAGATATTTTTGAAATAAAAATGAAAACATGTAGTTCAATATAACATTAATACCATAACAAATAGAAAATAGAATAGTAAGCTTAACTGCCACTATGCAGATTATCTAGTAATAAGTGACTGGTATACATGAATGGCTGCTTTCTTATAAAATCTTTTATGCTGGCCAGTATATTGACAGACACATTTGCTTGTGAGGTGAAAGAAAGTAGAAGTTATTTTTGTGTTAATGTCTTTCTGGTGTTTTTTAACAAAACATAATATCACATATAATTGTTATAAAGAACGGCTTTCATGCCTAATATATTTAAAACAAAAAAAGTATTGTGCCAGACAGAACAGACTTGCATAGCCACAGTTTGAATGCTGTCTGACTGAAATATCCTTGTGCGTATACAAAGGTTTCCTTTTTAAAAAATCGTTAAACAAGAACATCTGAGCATCCAAATTAGAACACACAGCTTAGAGGCTAGTTTGAGATTTACATAGTGAAAAAAAAAAAAACAGCATTAAATAAATACAAGCTGCTTACATTACATCTTCACTAGATACTTCATGAAACTACGGACCTTAGGAGTTGTGATCTGTGAAATGATTTTTCTGTTGTGTGTAACTGTATTTGTGTAAGGTGACACATGTAGCAAACGAGTCAACGAAAAGGCATGGGAATGCATACTAACACAATACGCATCTTCACTTCCCTTTATGCATTTCCTAGTTAGAAGAGAAGAATTTAAGATAATATTGTCTGCAATAGAAGTATACCATTAGATGGATACAAATACAGTAAGGAACCACATGACTAGCTTAGGCTGTTAGAATTCCTTAAAGAACATCTTTTTATTATTTGGCAGTTTCATATGCGGGAAGTGTAAACAGTTAAAATTCACCTTTCACTAACTTTCCTTTATATTTTCTATCATGCATCCTACTAGTTGTAATGTTGGCATTTTGATTATAAGACCATCAAAATGGGATATAAACAGCTACAGATGATAAAACTGAAATAGATTGCTGTATGTAATACCTATTATTGTTTGTGTATTATTTAACACATAAAAGTAATATATTATAAACTAACAAAGGATATTTCTGTTTCAAAGATGTAGACTAAGCAAAGGTTACTAGGACAAGACAGAATATTTGTCCATATGTACATGCAGATTCCTAAAGATTTAATAATCAAATCTAAACAGATAGGAAGGAAAAGAAACTTAGTAATTAATACATATTCATTGTTTATGTATTATATGGAAATGGCATCTAATTAATTTATCTTCCTTATTAAAATAAATTCTAAGGCTTATACGTTAAAAAGAGGGGAGGGGCTACATAATTTAAGGCTATATCTCCAGTTTCTATATAAAGCAGTTATTACTTGATATATGAAGGAATTAAGTATATACAATCACCCAAGCATAAGAAATATGAATGAATGTTTGAACACTAACCAGCATAACACTGATGATGATTTGTACTATGACAGATCGGATTCATATCAGGACATCGAAAACGCATTTTGTCGCATGCGTAAATGTCGAACACTAAACAGCGAACAGGCAAAACATCAAAGTGGCTTTACAGCAAATTTTTTCCCTGAGAAAGAAGTCGCTTGGCTGCTTCAGTGTTTTGTCTTGTTCTGCACTGTATTGCGGTCTCGGAGTTGGTATATTTAAGTAGGGTGGTGTTAAGCCCCCCACATAAAACAATGTTCTCAACTGTTTACTTTTCCTTTTATTTCTGTTGGAACAGCGATTTCTTTCCCTAAGAAAGAAATCGCTGTTCTGAGCTTTCAACATTTTCAGCTTTCGCTGAAATAGGGTTGATTAATCCTCATTCGCTGTTTTCAGTGTTCAATGAAATAATATAGACCCGACAGATCTTACTGTCAAAGGTCTATGTAATGTGATTTGATAACTGGTCATACCCATATGTAGAACAATAGCCCTTGTAATAAATCAAAAACACATTCAGCAGAAATGAATATATACATAAGACTACTATCTTATCATTCATGCTTAATGTGTTTTAAAGTCAGCAAACAAAGAATTGTCTAGAATATGTCTAACTCACTGTTTAATATTTGTATTCATTATAAGAAGTTTAAAGATCTATAAGGGAATTTCTTTTCTCTTACAATTTACAAATAAACTTCTGATACATCATTCTGAACTAAACTGTTCGAACAATGTAGACTTTTTTTTAAATTAGGATACATGGTCAGAGTTACATAAGGGGCACTGTAGTTAGTAAAAATATTGAGAAACCTGAGGTGTTCATGTTATGGGGACATTGTCTTAACTACAGACTGTTGGAAGAAGATTCTTTCATTAAAATTAGTACGGAATTACCCAGTAAGAAACATATAGTTCCCTAAGAGAAGAGGAATGTACTAAGAAATTAATATAAAATCCATGGTACTGGGTATTCTGTTTATATTTAATTTGGTAAAAGGTAGACAACTGGACACACAGAAACTGAGGCTCAGATAGAGATGAGCTCTCCTTTATAACCAAACACTTAATAATAAAACGAAAACTGACATGATAATAAGGGTTATTAAGTTGTAATAAACTAATCCTGGGTCATGTTTGATCTGTAGTTAATTTACAACTACAGATTCACTTTGATTTAAAGTTTTGTTATGCATAATTCAATGGAAAATGAAAATAAGAACAACAAAAGAAAGAAATAACAAGCTGTTAGTTCACATATTGTTTTGATTTAATTTTGTGTTATTTAAAATCTCTCACTGGTCCATTATTGTTTCCTTAATGGTAATAATTGAATTGTTTTACTTTGTCTTGTTTGAATGGTATTATTCTGTATTGGATTTGATAATATTTCATTCACAAGATGCAAGAAATACTAGATACATGATTTTCAGATAATATCTCAGTGTTGCTTCACCTGTACATAGCAGAGCATTCATCAAGATACGGTTAGAGTTTGCTCTTATGAATATTAAATGTTCATAAAAAAATTGTTACAGGCTGAAAAAAAGTCTAATCTAAACTACACTACAAAAGTAATAGTATATATTAAAACTATTTTGAGAAGATTTATTATTTCCATACTTTGTGTACATTTGATTTTAAATAATATACTACATAAATAAATTATTTTTGTTTCATCTATTTGAATCCAACAAAACTCCAACTGAAAAAAGATAAAATCTTATATTGGAGCATAAATGGGGTAATTTTCTCAATTTACTTGGTAGATATGGAAGTCAATCTGATAGATTTATTTTTATGTATCAGATGGGAAGTGCTTATTACTTTATGTTTACTATTTGTTACTATGCATTTAAATTTGAAATATCTATTTTTATTTTATTTATTGGCCTGAACTAAGTTATAATCTATGTTTTTCAACTAAAAATGACAATCTGATTACGAGTAATATCAACAGAGAAGTTACACAATCTATATATTATAAGTCACTGCAAATATAATTTGCATCATAAATACTATATAAAGTTAAATAGGAATGAATTTAACTATACTATCCTTAAACACTAATGGTTGAAATCATCCAAGGAAAAGATCAAACTTATTAAGATACATGAAATTAAACAAAACGCAGGTGGTATTCCTTCAAGAAACCCACTTCAAAACTAAATATATTTATACATGGAATCCTAATGAATATATAATACTGTCTCACTCTTCATATAAGAAAAATAGTAGGGGAGCATTAATCTTATGGAAAAAGAATGTCACCATGCCTCAAATCATTTATATAAATACAAGGAAGGACTTTTGGCTATAGTAATAGTAAAATATAACTATAGAGTTTGGACATAAGCAAATGCATACTGGTTTCCAGGTATTGAGGTTGGAACAATAAGAAAACATATTGATTTAATTACTAGAATCTATAAGGGAAACCTGACAGTAGGTGGGGACTTCAACTACATTTTAGATAATTCAGAGACCTCTAATAAAAGAAGCTCACATATTAATTCTACAGGGAAAGCTCTTAAAAATGGTGTGAAAGTCTAAAGCTAATTGACACATACAGATATAAACAGAGTAACTCCTTATTATTTTCCCATCAAGATTATAGATATGGAACCCAAACAAAAATAGATAAAATTTTCATATCTCAAGAATTAAACACAAAAATAACAAACTTCTCCTTAACTCCATGCCTTTTTTTCAGATCATAACTCATTAATCCTTAAAACACATATAGATTATACGAAGTTAATCTTTATAACAAGAATTCCAGCTTATATCACAAAATTAAAACAATTTAAACCTTGGCTTGATTCAAAAATACAGCTCTTCTTAGATATAAATCTTAATAATGAAACACATATAATACATTTATGAGATACCTTGAAAGCTCACTTAAATGGTAAAATCCTTTCATGGTATAAAAATAAAACAAAGGAATGGGAATCAGAATTATACAACATCCAAAAACAAATCACAGAACTTAATATCAATGAATCTATAAAATCACAGAACTTAATATCAATTAATCTATAAACACACAAAAAAAAAATAGAAGTACTAAATAACATATAATGAAATTCTAACTCATAAAACTAAGCTAGCAATAGAAAAATTAAAACCTTAACCTCATATGCTGTATCACCAAAACATATGCACAATTTAGCAGTTAGAATTAAAAGACAATCTATTGAAAATAATATCACAAATATCATACATGAAGGAAAAACAAAAAATAAAAAAGTTTCAGATATAACTGATATATTAGATGCCTTTAAATACCACTTCACTGATCATTATAATAATGACACGCATCAATCTAATATATCAAACTTAGAGTTAAATCTAGCAAAATTAAAAGTAATACCAGAAAAACTTAAATTGGATATTCAAAAACAAATATCTTTAAAAGAAATTACTGAAAAAATCAAGGAAAGCAAAAGTAATAAGGCACCGGGAATTGATGGAATAATTAATGAATTGTATACAATAGTTCCTTCTTCAGTAATATCATTATTTCATAAAACTATAAATGAAATTCAGTCATAAAACACAATACCACCCTCATGGAGATATTCCCTAATTATACCCATCATTAAAGAAAATAAAGATCCTTTACAATGTAACTCTTATAGGCCAATTTCACTACTCATCAATGACTATACAATCTTTATGTCAATATTAGTTAGTAGAATTAAAAAATCACTGATACATATCATAAATGAGGACCAAACAGGATTCATATATAACAGACGTACTCATGACAATATACAGAGAATATAAATGCAGACAGATTTCTTAAACAGAGATAACCAGGACAAACTTATAGCAGCATTAGACAGGTCACCTTCAATTACCCGACAGTTCATTTGACTGGAACTCATTTGCCTGACAAGTAGTACTTGCAGGCAAATAAAAGGGATATATCCCTTTCCCCACTGTAGTGCGACCCTGGAGTTGGTATATATAGTTAGCAGGGTGTGGGGGGCAGAGCCCCCCACCTAGTTTGGTTTTACTGAACACTATACAACAAAAAGCAGAGAATTTCAATCAAACTAGGTGGGGGGGGCTGTACCCCCCCAACTATATATACTAACTCCAGGGTCTCATTACAGTGGGGAAAGGGATATATTCCTTTTATTTGCCTGCAAGTACTACTTGTCAGGCAAATGAGTTTCAGGCAAATGAACTGTCGGGCAAATAAAGGTGACCCCATTAGTCATAGAAAAAGCCTCTGACACTCTCAGATGGGACTATTTTTTTAAGGCTTTAGAATTACTTGAATTTCCCCTCAATTTTATTACACTAATAAAATATATATATAAGGACAGCCTTGCTTATGTAAAACTAGGCCCATTCACTTCAGAAGCCATTAAAATAACTAAAGGTACAAAACAGGGTTGTCCGATGTCACCTATTCTTTTTGCATTGGCAATAGAATTATTTGCATCATCAATAAGTAATAATCCCAAAATAATAGGTATTGATGTATATGGTCAACTCAACTCAAAAATTATGTTATTTGCTGATGATGTTCTATTGACCTTATCTGTTTCAGAGAACTCTTTACAAGGATTAGATGAGATAGTAGAAAGATTCTTCTGGGGTTTCCGATGTATGTAAAAGCTGAGAATTGAGTGGTCTAGCTCCATCTGGTGGCTCCTTCTGGCTGACCAACTCTATCAGCCTAGTGAGTTCACCTTTCAATACAGCCAATTCTTCGCGAACCTTGACAATCTCCTGCTGTGTTTGAACTTTAGAACTTTAGATCTGATGAAGTCTTGTAGGAGACAAAAGCACTCATCTGTGAATTTTATTGTGGATTTATATAAAGTTTCTATGTTTTTACTAGTGGCCTGGACTGATTTTTCTACTTTTATAGTAGAAAGATTCTATCTTATTTGTGGACTTTGTTTTAATAAAACAAAATCTAGTTACACGTTCTTAAATAAAAAAAAGAATTTCCCATCAAATACAAAGCATATAATACGTAAACAAGTGTCCACAATAAAATATTTAGGAATAACTCTAAGTGAAAATATAGACTCTACATTAGCTATAAACTACAACAATATAACAAATGATATAAAAATGTTGACAGCAAAATGGAATAAAATGTATTTGAGATTTGAAGACAGACTACAAGTAATAAAAAAATGATATTACTCCCAAAAATAAATTACATTGGGCATGCTATCCCTATGATACCAAACAAGAAAATTGTAAAAGACATAAAGAAAATCCTATTGAATTTCTTCTGGTTTCCAAAAAGAAATAGGATAGCTTATACACATCACATCAGATCATGGGAAATGGGTGGAATCAACTTTCCGGATATAGAGAAGTATATAACAGCTTCCATTTTCAGAACTATTATTAATTGGATTGACCCTAATTATTCTTCAACTTGGAAAACTTTGCATACTACTATTTTCCTAAATGAAAACAAAATAACTAAAAATCGTATGTTAAAAGAACAAAATAATAGGCAGTGGCATATATTGATTATCAACATTCAATATAATACAACAAAATCAACTAAACTAAATTACATAAATAATACATATAACTTATTTAGAAGATTCATATATAACAATATAGACATTAAGATATGGTTAGACTTATGAATGCCCTTTAATTCTACAAAAAAAAAAAAATTAACAAAATTCATAAAACACTTTAACTAATTGGGAGTTGAAAAACTTTACTTGCCAGCAACATTGTATAAAGGATAAAGAAGTACTAGACATTCAACAAATTCAAAATATATTTGATATATCAAATGCAGATTGGTTGATACTCCAAAGCATACTATCATATGCTCAAGATCTAAATAGAAAAAATATTAAATCTTCCTATAAAACTTGTCCTAATCTTATAAGTTTTTTGTTTGAAGTTATATATAACAATTGCAATTGGACAAACCTAATTTCAAAAATATACAAAATTTTGATGAATTATAAAACTAACCCCAATTTAAAATTTTGGAATTTCATAACAAGAGGATATCAAACAAATCTATTAACTGAAAGTAAATCTAATCTCCTGTGCTCTATTAATTCAACATTCAATCTACAAGTATGGAAAGTATATACTTGGAAATTTATACACAGGGCATTTATCACACCTGATAAATGAGCCAAATTTAATTCACTCGAAAACATCACTTGTTAGAGATGTTCACTAACATGTAAAGCAGACTGGTCACATATTTTTTATGAATGTATTAATATTAAACATATTTGGAAGAAATCACTAAATTTTTCCAAGCTATCTTCACAGATTCTTTTGTTTTAATATATATATATATGCAGTGCAATCGGACATTGGTTCCCAACACTAAACCTCTTACTGCAGCAAACCTGACCAAGGGCTGTGTAAATGGAGATAAAGGGGCCCAAACTAGGGACCTCTTGTAAGTATAGCCCCTTATCCCAACCCCCACAGTTGAACTATTCTGCCTTGCAATAACATTATAATGCCTGCCATGTCCCGGACCCAGCACACCATCTGAGCCCTACAAAACAGTGATGACATCCCAAACATATCAGTTAGCAAAGTCATCCAACAGCAGAGAAAGGGGTCTATAGAATCATTCAGGTAGTCCATATATACATGTCTATATGTATGGAAATGCATATATGTGGACAAATAAATACATAATGCATATATACATAGAGTATCCACATTCATATCCACATATATACATACACACAAATATATAGAAAGGTTAATAAATATATATATATATATATATATATATATATATATATATATATATATATATATATATATATATGTATATATAGATATACAGAAATATATGACAGCTACAAAAACATAGCAATCAGAAGGTCATGCTGCTGCACACTGGAATTCTATATCTGGAAACTCACTCACTGGAAGTATTCCTTAAAATGGGGAACAATGACATCTGTGCTGTAACAGAGACTTGGATAAAGGCAGCAGGAAGCACCCCCTGCCGTGCCAGCCTATATGTTATTCCACAATATTTGGCTGCAGAATGTGGAAAGAAGCTCCAAAGGTGGTGGTATTTCCATATTCATAAAGGATTCACACACCTCCAGAGTGGTAGACCAACATTATGCATTACAGATCCTGCAAGCATAGCAGACATTGGGTAAGACAGTGGTCCAAGTTATAGCCTGTGATAGGTCCCCATACAGTTCACAAGACTCGCACTCTATTTCCATAAATACCCTGGAGAATATTAGTGTCTAACCTAACACTCTCATACTGGTTGACTTCAACTACCCCACCATTAAGTGGGAAAGCTACTCATGTAATGATGCACATGCCCATCACATCGACCTGGTCCTTCCTAACATGGGCGACTGTTGCTCTACACCAACAGTCAACACCTTACATGTTATATCTGAACCCAAAGTAATCACGTTTGGAAATCCACAGCCATCCTACCCCCACTGCACAGGTAACCACCATGAAAAGCCTTTCCAAAGCTAACTATGGCCTCATAAAAGCAGAAGTGGCTAACCTCACATTAGCCATGCAAATGGAGACTAGTTCCATGACAGTTGACTCAAACAACAATGCGCTATGAACACCTACAAATGCATGGATTCTACCTTACCCGATACAACCAGGACCCTCACTTCCAAAAAATGGAAGCTGATCTGGTGGTCCCCTGCCATAAAGAAACTGTACAACAGAAGGAGGGGACCAATGTGGAATAAGGTGAATTCCCAAGACAGGAAATAAACCCTTATCAGCCTCAATGAATAGTTGAGATCCCTCATCAAATACTAGAACGCTAACTGTGAGAACAGACATGGAGCACATAGTAAAAACAACCACAAGGCCACATACAGTTATGTAAAGAATCTCCATGGCAATACCAAGAATTGTTCGGAGCAACTAGACAATGTTACCTCCCAGACTGAGCCAGCAAATAATGCCAATATACTGGCTGGCATCTTGAGTGCAAATAGTACTCCTCACCCCAGAAAAGGACCAATCCCATTACCAGTACATCATCAGGCACCCAGTATTACTGCAGCACAGGTTACAACACCACTGTCCAAGGCTAAGAATACAGCCACTATGGGACCTAAGAATGTCCCTGACTGTGTTCTACATGAACTACAGAGTGACCTGGCACCTAACCTGTGTGCCCTGTTAAAACACAGCCTCACCTCAGGCATTGTCCCTACTGAATTGTGCACTGCCACAGTCACCCTCCCCACAAACAAGGTGTAACTACAGACCCTGTAAAATACCGCCCCAACTGCCTGACAAGTCTGTTATGCGAAGCAATGGAATGCATCATCATGCACCTAATAAACATGGATATGGGAATCTGCAGATGCAGGATCCCACACAGTGTACCTTTGTGAAGAATAGGTCATACCTGCTCATTCAACCTGGTCAACCTCTTGCTGTTAGTCATCTGTGCTGTGGATTAAGGCAAGGTGACACCTACAGCCTACATTGATCTTGCCAAAGCCTTTAACATTCCCCACTCACTAGGCTCGGCATCAACCCCATATATCACTAGGTGGGATCAGAGACACAAACACAGGAGTAGATTGGACATATTGCTGTCATACATTGAGACAGTTGCAGATGTCACTGGGTTTGTTGTAACATTCTTTATGATGAATATGACATCGGCAATACCAATAGAAGTGAGTATTTACTGACTGCATTCCCCAGAGTCCACAACTGATATACCAAGGACACCAAATGTCTGGTGAAAACACAAAACATGACAGACAAACATGTGGCCAGTCTGTGGACAATGTGCCAGTGGAGAGGTATGTCAGAGACATATCACTGTGAGTCATGATGTCACACACTAAATGCATGTCCACACAAACCCTGTCAAGCTATCAATCCACCATGTGTATAACAGCACTGATGACATAGAATCTGTTCACAAATCTGGGGATATGTCCCCCATGTTGGTTGGCTGTCTCCAGATGTCCTGTTCTGTGATGTATTGCCACCCACTGTATGTGACTCTGTAGGCCACCACCTCTGTAATGTCCCTCACACAGGCAAGGAAATGGGGCAAGGCCCACATTAAGGAATGTCCCATATGTCGGAACTAGCAGCAGTGTCTAGGCCCACAGCACAATACAATGTGGGTATCTACAGAAGTATGGCTGTAGCAATACCTGACATCTGCACATCTGTAGAGAGGACAGACACAAAGTAGACAGCCAGCAGGATATGCATTAGGATGAATGTACTGTAAGATACATGTCTGAAACTCAAAGGTATGCCATTACTACATGACAGCAGTCCCCAGTGACATGTCCAAAGAACATAGTAGTCTACAGTTAATATCAACATATCAGATCAATATCCAATAGGAGATACATATAAACATACAGCTCAGACACGCAGAACATGATACTCAGTACTCAGAGTCCAGCTTTACATGCACAGGGTGAATAGTTCCAGTACCACAAGCTGCAATCTACTCTTACTTGAAAAAGCACTGTTAAAAGTACTAAGGTAATGATACCATATGTGTTAAACTATTTCTGTCAACCAGTGCACTGTAGCTGGTGTAACATGCAAGTGTGACTGCATATAACTTGGGATACTACCCATGTATGAAACAAATCGTAACAGAACTGACTGTGGTACTACCCATGTATACTCAGTTGTCCCATACAGTATAGTCACACCCCTTGCTACTGTAATGACAGCACATAGAACCATATTATGTACAGGGAATTAAGTACACTTATTAAAGATGTCATTACCCTGCTGTTTTATCAGACTGGAATGTGATCACTGGTTACCAAGGCTAAGATATGTCTAGCAGCTATAACCATTGCTTAAATGTAAATGCTAAGCAGATTTGCGCGCTGGTAAGCGAAGGTAAATGCCTACTCATTTAACTGCACGGTAGCACCGCTTACCATTGGGCAAACCCACACAAACCCACTTAAAGCTGCTCAAAACTGCCTTAATCACTCTGTATCAGCAAAATAAACAGCCCTTGCAGGTCTTGAACCCAGGACACTGCACACCATAGCCTATGCAATTTCAAAAGGTAAGCCACCTCAGCTGTATTGTTTGAGGATGTTGTCTCAAACATACCCTTCTTTACAGCCAGTTTACAATAGGGAAGAGACAAGTGTGCAATTATAAAGGATTGGTATTTATATATATATATATATATATATATATATATATATATATATATGTGTGTGTGTATATATATATATATATATATATATATATATATATATATATATATATATATATATATATATATATATATATATATATATATATATATATATATATATATATATATATATATATATGTGTGTGTGTGTGTGTGTGTGTGTGTGTGTGTGTGTGTGTGTGTGCGTGTATGTATACAAATATATATACATACACACACACACACACATATATATATATATATATATATATATATATATATATATATATACAAATGTATACATGTATATATATATATATATATATATATATATATATAAAATAAACACCATGCACTAGAAGAATCTTAATTATATAAATTCAGACTTCTTTTAGGAGTAGTAATTAATACTGAGCTAGTAGAAAGGAAATAAAAACTCAGACACTGAATAGATGATTAAGCTTTCGCTCTTATTCAGGTGGAAGAGCTTCATCAGAATAACCTATAGTCAACAATACTTACATTATATGTAACTAGAGTCACATGTAAACAAAAAAAACAATGAACTACTTATAACTTATTAGTACAGTAACCAATAGTACAACCAGACAATATTTAAACTGTGCCAATCATCTAAACACAATAACCATGAACATACATATGAATGACAGGGGCATGAATATTAAATAAACACTCCCTTGTCTTAGCTAATCATTGAACAAATGTACAGTGTGCGCACTAAATATGCATGTAGGAGACATGAATATTCATATAACTATACAAATGGTGACTGACAAGTGTGTCAAAGGTCATGGATGGATGCAAACACATTTTGTAGAAAGAAAGCAACTGTCAAAATAGAACAACTGTCAAAATAGAATTAAATCTTCCATTGTAAAGCGCATTTAATATTAACACTTTCATTCAGACCAGGGTATGTTTCAGAATTAAGCAGTAATTGCCATTTAAGTTCTCTTAGTTCTAAATATAATTCCCAATCTCCAAAAAAACAGTTAACTTGTTCTAATACTATGAAGTAAAATTTACTAAAAGAAGTACAAAAATGCTACGTTTAGCAAGGGCATTATTTAAGTTTTTTTGCCCTGATGGCTCCTAGATGCTCCTTAATTCTATCTGAAAGTTTTCTTGTAGTTTTACCTACATAAAATGCTTTACAAGACGCACAAATACCTGCATATACTACTGCTGTAGAATGGCAGAAGAAATATTTTGAAAACTTAATAGTATAATTACAATGTGTGAACGTGTATTGAGATCCTGTGAAAATGTTAGGGCATACCACACATTTATTACATGAATGCATCCCATTTTGAGAGTTGGAAGTAGAAGTAGAATTAATAAGAAAAGGTAAATCTCTGTTTTCTAAACTCATTCTTATGGTTTTGGTTCTTTTAAATGAAAAGGTAGGTGCAGTGCCAATAGCAGCTGACATAAATTGTGATTCAGTTAATAAATCCCAGTTATTCGTGATGACATTTCTAATTTGTGACACGTCCCTAGAGATGGGTAATGGGAAACTAAGGGTTCTGTTAATGTTACTTGGTTTTGAAGTATTAGGTGTAAAACCATGTAGTAAAATTGGTAAATATTTAGTGTGTCTGTCATTAGAGATCTCGTTACATATATTGTTAATAAGAGATGGAGGGTAATTCCTTCGAAGAAACGTGTATATATGTCCATTAAAGAAGAAAAAGTTATTATTCAGTACCATTTCAACTAAAATACCTCACAAAGAAGGTATGCAACTTTTCAGATTATTTCTTAACAAATACACCACCTTCTCAAAAATTAAAATTAATTCAATATGTATTTTAACCAAAAGAGCGTAACAACGAACAAGAACACTATAAGAGACTACTTCGTAAAATAAACAGACGTTTAATGACTCCAAATTAATGTTAGCGCTTTCGGCTAAATCAAATATTTAGCCTTCCTCAGACAAACAGCAGAACAGGAAATGACATTTCTTAAAATATATGTATAGAACCAATTGAAATAAAGTGCATTTAGTAATTAGTTGTAACTAAGGTTACCTTAAAGTAGTATAATCCATTGCAAACATAAGCCTTGAATAAAGGTAAAGATAGAGTGCCTCTATAGGCATTGCAACGGAACAGCAAGTGATACTTTGTTGCAAGTAACTCCATTCATCAAAATATTTACACAGATGTTAAACTCTATAATTACTGGATTATTTAATCATACAACTTGCTTCATACTTATGTGATGTGTTAAAAATGTTATAAAAACAGTGAATGATAAACTAAAAATATTTGTGTATATTTTAAATTGTTACCAAAAATATTTCCACAATTTGGAACATTATTTCCACATTTAAACATTAAAAATACTGATTAGTTTTGCCATAAAATTCCTGTACAATAATCATAAAATAATACAATTTTACATTAGTGCATTCTGTTAGGGAATAATTGATGTTGGGTCCATTTCATATCCAAATGTGAGATACCTTCCTATATGTGTTATCTGTTATCGATAACCATTTTAATACACATTTTATTGATAGGTTGTCATTGATGCCAGGTAATAAATGTGCTCTAGTTCGTACCTGCCACATCAATTCATCTATCTCTAACCTAATTTGCCAGGGGCCACCCATTGGATCTGGCATTCTTTGTTGGAGTATAACAAAGTTGAAGGAATGCCCTGTATTGCTAATAATATGCTTAGCTAGGGCATTGTTCACATCCCTTCTGCTAATAGCATAAATGTGTTCGTGTATTCTGGTCTTGAATCTACGCTCTGTCTTGCCAATGTAGAAAGCTTCACATTGGCTACACAGAGCAGCATATACCACAGATTTTGATTCACAGTTATAATGCTTGCTTATTTTATATGTCCTATCTTTAATGTTGAACTGAGTGCCCACTCTAATAAATTTGCATTCTGCACAGGCACCACATTTGTACATTCCTTTGGGGCTGAGAAATGAACTTTTTGGTGCCCTTTCCAAAATAGCTTTAAGGTTTTGGCCTCTCCTGTATGTTATGTTGGGTTTTCACCTAATGCTGTAGACAAAGTACTGTCATGATTAATTACGTCCCAATTCTTATACAGGATCTCCTAATTTTTAAAATCTAGCGAGAAAGTGTGTAAAAAGACACATTAGAATTAGTGTTCTTACTTCTATCTCTAGTTGGCAGACTAACCGGAATTAGTGCCAATTCTTCTTCCCGAAAGTTTTGTTATTAAGAAGGGGAATAAAATGGCCTGACTTCCGTTTATTTACTACTTCCACTATGATGTTGTCAATCAAAGTAAGTGGATAGCCTCTTGCCAAGAACATATTTTTTAGTTTGTTGCATTCATGTTGGAAATCCAGATCATCAGTAACCATACGTGACGCCCTCACTAACTGACCTTTTACAACTGATCTTTTTTGGTAGTAGGGATGGCTACTGGAGAAATGCAAAAAACTATTAGAATATGTGGATTTTCTATGTATGTTACTTTTCAGTCTTTTGTTATTAACATCCTTTGTGAGAAGAATGTCTAAATAACTGATCTCACTTTCCTGTATGTTAAAAGTGAACTGTAAAAAGTTTGTCATATTGGTCATTCGTTCTATAAAGTTAGGGATGTCCTCACTATTGCCTTTCCATAAACAGAAAATGTCATCCTGGTATCTGGTATACCAGGAGACATACTGTTTGAAAACCTCATCCTTAAATAGAAGTTCTTTTTCCCAATGTGACAGTACTGCATTGGCGAACGAACCCCCACATGGCGACCCCATTGCTACTCCGGAGGTTTGAAGATAAAAATTGTTTTCAAAAAAGAAAAAGTTATTTACCAAAACCATCTCCAAGAGTGTTTCAGTCAAATAAATGGTGTTATTGTCAACATTCTTGGCAACCATAAATTCTCTCACCCAATTAAGGCCTATATCCTGTGGTATAACTGTATACAGATCTTTTATATCTATTGTAAGGAAAACTATATCCGGGGTATATTCAATTTCGCCAATGTTTTTCAGAAAGGACCAAGAGTCCTTACAGATATGTGCCTCCTGTGCTAGTAAAGGTTTAATAATACTATCAACTAGTCTTGCACATGCGTAAGTGGCCGAACCCCTGCCATCAACAATAGGCCTGAACGGAGGTGAGTAAAGCCCAACATCAATTATTCCCTAACAGAATGCACTAATGTAAAATTGTATTATTTTATGATTATTGTACAGGAATTTTGCGGGCAAAACTAATCAGTATTTTTAATGTTTAAATGTGGAAATAATGTTCCAAATTGTGGAAATATTTTTGGTAACAATTTAAAATATACACAAATATTTTTTAGTTTATCATTCACTGTTTTTATAACATTTTTAACACATCACATAAGTATGAAGCAAGTTGTATGATTAAATAATCCAGTAATTATAGAGTTTAACATCTGTGTAAATATTTTGATGAATGGAGTTACTTGCAACAAAGTATCACTTGCTGTTCCGTTGCAATGCCTATAGAGGCACTCTATCTTTACCTTTATTCAAGGCTTATGTTTGCAATGGATTATACTACTTTAAGGTAACCTTAGTTACAACTAATTACTAAATGCACTTTATTTCAATTGGTTCTATACATATATTTTAAGAAATGTCATTTCCTGTTCTGCTGTTTGTCTGAGGAAGGCTAAATATTTGATTTAGCCGAAAGCGCTAACATTAATTTGGAGTCATTAAACGTCTGTTTATTTTACGAAGTAGTCTCTTATAGTGTTCTTGTTCGTTGTTACGCTCTTTTGGTTCAACAGTTTTTTCGTTTGTGGTTCAATATGTATTTTAGTTGAAATGGTACTGAATAATAACTTTTTCTTCTTTAATGGACATATATACAAACAAACCAAGGGAATAGCTATGGGTTCTAAGATAGCACCTGCTTTTGCTAATATTGTCATGAGCACATGGGAATTAGAAAAATTAAATATCTTGAAGAACTTTAATCTAGTACACATTTATAAAAGATTTATTGACAATGTTTTTTTGCGTGGAAGGGTGACCAATCTTCTTTAGACATTTTTATTTCTGATTTGAGAGACAGTTTTGGTTTTTTGAACTTGATTTTGTCTGGAATAGGGTCTTCTATTTCCTTTTTAGATACACAGATATACTTACTACCTCCTAATACAGTATGTTCCACTATATATAGAAAAGAGACCTATAAAAATAATCTGCTTGATTTTACTAGCTCCCATCCATTTTTTATGAAAAGGAACCTTGTCAGAAGTCAATTTATTTGCATCTCTAGAATTATCAGACAAGATTATGACTTTCAAAAGAATGCTGTTTTGTTAAAACACGTTTCTTCGAAGGAATTACCCTCCATCTCTTATTAACAATATATTTTCATTTAAAAGAACCAAAACCATAAGAATGAGTTTAGAAAACAGAGATTTACCTTTTCTTATTAATTCTACTTCTACTTCCAACTCTCAAAATGGGATGCATTCATGTAATAAATGTGTGGTATGCCCTAACATTTTCATAGGATCTCAATACACATTCACACATTGTAATTATACTACTAAGTTTTCAAAATATTTCTTCTGCCATTCTACAGCAGTAGTATATGCAGGTATTTGTGCATCTTGTAAAGCATTTTATGTAGGTAAAACTACAAGAAAACTTTCAGATAGAATTAAGGAGCATCTAGGAGCCATCAGGGCAAAGAACTTAAATAATGCCCTTGCTAAACATAGCATTTTTTTGTACTTCTTTTAGTAAATTTTACTTCATATATTTAGAACTAAGAGAACTTAAATGGCAATTACTGCTCAATTCTGAAACATACCCTGGTCTGAATGAAAGTGTTAATATTAAATGCTCTTTAAAATGGAAGATTTAATTCTATTTTGACAGTTGTTCTGTTTTGACAGTTACTTTCTTTCGACAAAATGTGTTTGCATCCATCCATGACCTTTGACACACTTGTTAGTCACCATTTGTACAGTTATATGAATATTCATGTCTCCTACATGCATATTTAGTGCGCACACTGTACATTTGTTCAATGATTAGCTAACACAAGGGAGTGTTTATTTAATATTTATGCCCCTGTCATTCATAAGTATGTTCATGGTTATTGTGTTTAGATGATTGGCACAGTTTAAATATTGTCTGGTTGTACTATTGGTTATTGTACTAATAAGTTATAAGTAGTTCATTGTTTTTGTTGTTTACATGTGACTAGTTACATATAATGTAAGTATTGTTGACTATAGGTTATTCGGATGAAGCTCTTCCACCTGAATAAGAGCGGAAGCTTAATCATCTATTCAGTGTCTGAGTGTTTATTTCCTTTCTACTAGCTCAGTATTAATTACTACACCTAAAAGAAGTCTGAATTTATATATATATATATATATATATATATATATATATATATATATATATATATATATATATTACACATACATATACAGATATATATATATATATATATATATATATATATATATATATATATATAATTTGTATACATACATATATATATATATATATACTGCGGTGGTGGTGCTGCGGTAGCGTTGTCGCCTCACAGTTAGACGTTGTCCATTCGATTCTCAGTTAGAGTGTCTTCTGTGTGGTGACATGCATTCCTTCGTTGAAGGTTGTGCATTAGGCCCGGCAAGCCAGCACGTAAAACTCTACTGCCAATCATTAGCGGACTGGAGTTCCACTGTGGCGAACCCTAACCGGGAAAAGCCGAAAGACACAAACAAGCAAAACACACACACACATATATATATATATATATATATATATATATATATATATATATATATGTGTGTGTGTGTGTGTGTGTGTGTGTGTATATATATATATATATATATATATATATATATATATATATATATATATGTGCATACATCTGCCAAAATGCTCATACAAACAAATGCTGCTGATAGACCACCCACAAGTGGGGCAGCATGCATGCACAATTGGATACAAAAGCAGCCATGACACTCACATCTGCCCACCCCCACCCCCCAGTCCCCCAGTCCAAATAAATGAGTGCACAGTACACTGCTACAAAATCATGATAGGCCATACACAATGGCCAGACATACAACAATCTCTTAGCAAAACAAATAAGATGTCTGATCATAGCAAAGAAAAGTACAACCAGCCAGTAATTCATACATTTTTGTTATACTCTGATGTCTTGGCCAAAGTCTTCAAGGAGTAAACATCACCAGAAATACATGCCTTAATCCCAAGAAGCAATTACCACCTAATTACATAATTGAATACACAGCCTCCAATTACACTCATCATTTAACCCCCTACGGAATAAAGTATCACAGTTAATATTAATACATTGAAGCCTGTACATAACAATTGTCCTTTTATTAATGTATCATCACACTGAGGAACAGACATTTTCAGAAACAGTACCTTGACCCACTACTGTCCCCATGGTGTGATTTATTCAAATGTACAGCTATAGAACTGACATATTTCTTATCAGTAATATGTCTGACATGTTCTAACAGCCATGTTTTAAAACATGTGTTACTGTCCTCCACATAAAATATGTTACAAGGCCATCCAAGGGTTTTCCCTATATACCTACCTCTGGAATGTACAGACCTCAACATGTTTCCCAGCCATTCCCCTCAGCAGGAATTACAGCAGTAAATAATGATAGACCAGTATACCTATCCACCTACTACTGTATGATATCTGGACAAAGCCTGACATAATTTGTGGACAGAAGCCCAAATACACGGCCATACATGAAATATTGCTGTTATACACTGAGAAAGTTGCTGGTGATACAGGGTTTGTTGTAACATATCTTTTCTGAGGGATATACAGTCAGAAAAAAATGGATGTTACCATCTACATAATGCAATCACCAGAGTATGCTACTGATTTGCCAAGGACAACACCTGTCTGGGGAACAGCCCATATTATAACAGGCTAACCTGTGGCCATAATGTGGATGGCCCTACAGTTGAGAGCAATGCAGAGACAGAACTTTGTCAGACTGAAAGCCATGCAGAATTTGCATGTGCAGACAAACCCTGTTAAACTAGCAGTATTCCCAACATATTACAGCAATACTCACATTCTGCTCCTAAGTCCTGAACCTTCCCCACCATTTAGTTGGCTTGTCTCCACAAGTCTTGTTGTAAGAGGTAGTAGCCTACACAACTCCAGGATGTCTTCCTCACAAGTAAGTGAAAGGGCCAACGCCCACGTGGAGTACTCATTTATAGGAGTGTGTTGCCATGACATTGGCTACTGGAAGAACTACACAGCTGCTCTGCATACATTTAGCAAGTGGGAAACCCCAATAGGTGCACAGGCCATCACCTGGTCATGAGCATCACCTACAAAAGCCATGCTGCCACCTATTCAAACCAGCTCTATCCCTGTAGTGCAGAGAGAGAGAGAGAGAGGGAAATAACAAATGAGACATAAAGTGGAAAGGACAAGAAAGAAAAAGGTAAGTGGAACATGTAAGCAAGTAACTGAATCTAGTATTTGGTCTGTAATAATGGGAAATATGGTTTGGAGGAATATATGTCCCAACAAGATATGCTGTACTAATGTCCTACTAAACAGCTGCTATGGCCATAGCATCTGGCCCTCTCTGCAGTGGGAGATATCACAGACAAACCTCTCGACTGTACAGATCCTCACAGAATGTTCACATTTTACCATCATGTATTTTTGTCTGTTCCTCCTGAGATCTGTACTTTACTGGCAAATAGCTGAGTTTGAGACTCCATATCCTTGAGAATATTCACTGTAATGCTAAATATATCATTCTACAAACTTTCTATGTTTGTAGCGGGTATACTTAAAGTCTGTCCCTATTTATCCCCCCATCATTTTAGGCATTGTCCAGATGTGATGCTCTGAGAGGTTGTGAGGTGGGAGCACATGTCATGAGCCTGACCCACCTGTGAAAGAACAGCTCACATATGACAACTGCAGGGGTATCTATCAAACAGTTGTGACTGTGCCACTTCTAGGCCAGTTAATGGGATGTTTTCCATATTCATGTTACCTGTAATTATGAGTATGACACATCTTTGCCTTGTAAAGCTAAGACACCTATAGAGGGCGTGTGCATAGTAGAGTACTGTTGCAGACATGTGTATTGAACTGCATTTGATATATTGACTTAATGACATTAAACTGTACAGTCTTCTGCTTGACAAAAAGCACATTTGTGATTGATATCTGTAGTCACATACACATATACCTATGTTATGTCACCCAAACCACTGGCAGATCTGTGAGCAATGGTATTGTAACATAATAGCCTTCTTATGATTGATGGACATCTTCCAGGTTATCACAGTGATGTCAAGCCTACTGTGCAATCAACGTACTAATGTATGGTGCAGCTATATTAATACAGTTTCAATACTGATGTCCCCTTTGACACCCATTTATGTGTGCCATTGTCCAGACGTACTGCTGTAACAGGTTGAGAAGTATGATTGAGCAGCAAGACTGTGAATACAGTGTGCCATACTTACATTCAATAGAAATGTATACCAGGTATCCCCTGAGCACATGTACATATGCATATGTTCAGCTGAAAGGCACAGAACTAATCACATGGGTTTCAAGCAGCCAGGTAAATAGGTTATGCATGTTGCACATGTGTGTTAAATCAGTGTCAGTGCATACAACAGGCACATATGTGTACAGCTACTGGTGGTTGCATTGCCCTGACACTGATTTAGGTAACTGGAATAGGCATGATTATCAGGTATTAATCAAAGAGGTGTCGACTTGTGCTATGAGCCTCTGTCCATGCCTACCACTACTAGATATATCAACACCTATATACAGTAGATATAACAAGTGCACACACCCCTGTTGGAATGCCAGGTTTGTGCTCTGTATGACAATCAGACCACAGAAGATCATTTCATAATGTTTCTCATCTTGAATGTGACCCCTAACCTGTCCAGTTCCATTGCAATACAATCAAAGGTGTTTCTAGGAAGGTGGACAACTATTGCCAAGTGAAGATGTGCCATGATGTTAGAGTCCAGACCAAAGACGGATGAATGCTATAACCATCTCAAGAGGTGCATACACAAGTTTAAGGGTGTGCACACTCATTCAACTGGCTTATTATACTGAGTATTATTTCCATATGGTTTCACAAACCAGATTGTTATGTTTTCAATTGAATTGTACAGGCTCTAGGTCACACTACAGGTGGGAATTTTTATGAAATGAGTTATTGTGGTGTCATGTTCCTATTGCACAACTACCGGCAGTGTATGAGGGGTGTGTAGACTTTACATCCACTGTAGCTATATGGATACAGCAGTACCTGACATGTATATCCAGCCTCCACCAAGGTAGAGTAATCCCCTTTGGTGGACAGCAGCAATACACAAACCACATAATAGGTTGCTACATTGGGTGTACAGGGACACATAGGTGCAGGCAACAGCTTGAAGCAAACCCACCTATATCTGAGCAAGCAGGTAACTTCACAGGTGATGTGCTGTAAGGCTGACTATGACTATGAATCAGACATATCCACACCCCCAAGAACAATTGCATTCATGTCTCCACATATGTTGTAAGCCTCAGATGAAACAACACAATTCACCCTGTACTGGGGGTAAAGAACCCCTCATACACACATGCCATGGATATAGGCAACCTGCATTACATAGGTTAGGTGGAAACATCGCCACCCTTTCCACCCCAGTCATACATGGAGATATGCAAATCAACCACACGCCTCCCCACAGCAATGGTGAGCATGTTCATATTTCCTACTGATGGCAACAACAGCATATATGGGGCATACTAACATCAGTGTCTGCCTCCTACATGAACTCAGGCATGTGCTCAGTGCTCCATCACACACCACAGTCAAACACAGACCTGCCACCATACACGCACCATCCACATGGAAGATGACCACTGTCAACCCTCTACATAGAAATGGAGGATAGAGAATTATACAATCAAGTGCCCAACATTGGGGGGAATAAGATAGCTCTGGGACAGGTGTGCAATGCAAGCTGCTATAGCCATGATAGCTTGGAGGTTTCCGGGGTAGTCTGGATATTTTGCAAGTAATAACCACTGTTGATGTCAATTTTGACAACCGTATGAGATCCTGTGACCTTTTCTTGTTCATGTCTTCCAGGTAACATGCAGAGTGCTTGCCTACCAGCATTCTCTGTTGGAAGAACAGACATCATCACCCAATATGTGATTGGACATTATGCCCTGTCATGTGGACGGAGAGCAGAAGATGTGCGGGTGAGGACTGCCCTGTGGAACAGTGTGATCTACAGAGTAAATGATGCCAGACTGCACAGCAGAACTTATGTGCATGTGCAGCATCGGTCCAGCAGCCTCAAATGCCATGCCCATCAATGGGCTGCTGCTGTAGCAAGGGACTGGCTAGACACAGGTGGGGGCCCAGTCATCCAGCCCCCACTGACACCCACTGAGGAGCTCCTCACCACATGGCCCACACACTGAATGCACAAACCATGATGCTGAGGAAAGCATTGTGGAAGTGGGTTGCACACACACACACACACACACACACACACACACACACACACACACACACACTGGATGAGGAGCGTGCAGGTAAGGGCCCAGTGGGGATTAGTACACTAATGCATCAGACATACATGTATCTGTATTGTATCTACATGCATGTGTCAGGTCCCATTGCAGTTGTGGATGGGGTTTTCTAATGCACAGAGGTGCACATCTATGATGAGGACAGGACATTGTGTATTATTCGTGTTAGTACTGTAGATGTGCAGACATGCTGCAGTCATCCTGTACCAAGGCAACATGTGTGTCTGCTGACAATAACACCCTCTCACAACTACCTAGGACCCACTGGTCTGCATATGAGACAGCAGCCTGAAACTGGTGAGTATGGCATTGTTCTGTTGTTGACTGGCAATACCCCAGGCATGTGAAGTGCATGCAATTTACCATGCACACAACCATCAATAATAGCCATATTGCTTTATGTAACAGCTATATTGGTTGTTGTGCGTGTTCACTTGTGCTGGGGTTAACTGTATTGCATCACAGTGGTCACCACTGGGGCCTATCTCACATGAACTCAACATTCCTGTAGCATACCTCACAACTTGTCAGTGCCAAGACGTCTGGACAGAGGCCAGCAAATTGTGATGGACAAACAGCCTAAGGTAAAGACATGCGTGACACATTACTAGTATACAGTGGATATAAATTATGTACACACCCCTCTTAAGATGCAAGGTGTTCCTGTTACATACTAATTAGGACCACAATATGATAGTCCACACCTCTTCCAGCCTTTAATGTGACCCATAACAAGTACAGTTCACTTGTAAAACAAAGCATCTGGACTCATGTATTGCACCTACAAGGCTGGCCACCTGTAAGGGCTGCAGACATCCTATCAGCATGATGTTTCAGTCAGGTATGATACCTCATGCTACCATGTGTGTCAGTACACTCACTGTGGCCTATTTGGCTATAATATCACATACATGGGCATTGTTAAGGCACACAGAACACTTCTGACCATGTCTAGGTTTCAAACATACGGATATTCCAGACACATCTGTACAGAAGACTGTACAATGGTTTAACCTGCTGCATGTGAGGTAGATGCTGTTACCACACTATATAAAGTCATGGTAGCAGGACGTGGTCACCAGTTATGTATGGTATACACATGAACATGGTATAAGCCACACATGATATTATCCTCACACACACAAACAGTTGCCAACATTAGGATTAGAACTCCTGCCGATCTAGGTATTGCTACTATAGTGCTATGCAGTTATCAGATGCACCACAGAGCTTACACATTTCCACTTCTTCCAAAGGTACCTCTTAGGTGGATGACATCAACAGGTCTACTAAATTGGAGTGAATGGAAGTGTAAAGGGTAGTATACAGTTCAAAAATGATATGAGCCAGACAGTACATGATTCATGCACACATACATACATACAGACACACTTGCCAGTATTGGGATTAGAACTTCTACCTATCTAGATATTCCTACTATAGTGCTACGTAGTTATCAGACATGCCACAGAGCTTATACATTTCCACCTCTTCCAAAGGTAGCTCTAAAGTGGATGACATCAACAGGTCTTCTAAATTGGAGTGAAGGGAAGTGTAAAGAGTAGTACACAGGTCAAAAATGGTATGAGCCAGACAGTACATGATTCACACACACATACATAAACACACACTTGCTAGTACAAAGATTAGAACTCCTGCCTATCTAGGTATGTCTACTACAGTGTTATACAGTTACTGCACATGCTACAAAGCTTACTGAACTTTCACATGGCGAAAACTGCTGATAACTGCTCAGCTGTGCTAAAGTATTACAGGTAGCAGACAGTCTGCCTTCTGTTCCACCCATACATCATGCTAGTTCTTTCTGTCTTGCACTTCAACTAGCATTATGGCTTGGCACTTCACCAGGTTATTGTATCAAGAAGTGTGGCACACCTGGCAGCCATCAGCATTACTCGTTCATCACAGATGTAGCCCCAGTACTTATTAGTTATGTCCACCCCTCCTGGCATGTTTGAATGGCAGTTATCTGTGCTTTTACCCATTAACCTGGTGCACTTGTCCATTCTGGGGCACCTTTGCAAGTTCCTTGTGTACACAGACAACCCTCCCCTCTAAACTCCAAACACTCAGACCTGTGAGGGTTACCCGTATATCACCCAATGTGGACATATCCACTCTCCAGCAAAGACTGGGCTAGCAGGTGAAGAGGATAAGATCAACACCTGCACCACACCATGTGAAGCATGTAGCTCACCATGACACCCACTTTGACAGCCATGGCATACAGTGGAAAAGCTACACACCCACCTTCCCAGAGGCACTCAATGGACATTTACCCAAACAGCACAGACCAGCAAGGCAGACACCCACTCAGACACCGCTACATGGCACATGCCAAGGGACACATATTTAACCTACACAGTGTGCCCCCTTCCAAAGCTCCTAAGGTTAACCACCTTGCACAATACAGTGAGCATTGGTAAATCAATACTGAGGCACACACATCCCACTCAATATGTTGAATATGGAGCAGTTAACAGCCAAATATCTATCACATGCCAGCATCTAACACATGACACAGCCAGTCATGTCACTCCACAAAAACTATGTGTATCACTTGAATCCATGTGGGTGAGAATGACTTGGGACACACCTGCCTGGACTACATCACAGGAGACATGATTGAACTCTCTGTGGTCCGGGCAAGTGTGACAGTAGCTCTGGGCAGTATACTGCTGTCACCCAGAATGATGCTCCATTACTATCAACAGATGATCGACTGCAACATTAGCTTATGTGTTATGTGTCATTCTCAGGGGATCCAGAACCTCTCTGCTTGGGATAACATAACTGACAGAACCCAATGCATCTGTCATCACTGGCTTGCCAGGTAATGGCTAAGTGTCTTGCCACCCCTATGCTGCCTTATTAGGCAGTGTTCCTAATGTTATTACCACCATAACAGCTACACATGTATGCAGTCTGGAGGTCATGCTGCTCAACAGTGGACATCTAACTGTCAGGTTGCAGTCATTCATAGCAGTCGGAGTGGAGGACATATGTCTGCTGTGATGGAGAGGTGGTTCACAGCAGCAGACAGCAGACCTGCAGTATCAGGCTATGACTCATTCCACAGCTGTCAGCCCCCAAACATGGAACACACCACAGCTCCACAGGTGGTGGTGTCTCCATATTCATTATGGATAGGAAAACCTCCAGACTAGCATCCCATCATAATGCATTGGAGATACTTCCAGTACATCTGCCTTGAGGTACTGGTGCTGTCCAAACCATAGCCTGCTATGGGTCCACATCTATGTCCCTAGATAGTCAATGCACATTCCTCAACACCCTGTCATCTCTGATGGTCCAATGCAACACTGCCATAGTATGAGTCTTCAACTACCTCTCCATCACCTGGGGAATGTAGCCAATCACCAGTACAGTTGCCAACACTTCTGGGATTCATCATTTACATTGCCATAGACCAGCTCATACTGACCCATGGTAGAGGATGCAACAACCATGACCTGTGTTGACCACTTAATTATGAGACCATTGCTCATCCCCAGATGTCAATTCCTGCATGGTGAGTTTCACACAAGCTGCAATTAACATCAAACTCAACATGTCAGCCACACCCCCCACAAAGATAACCACCTGCAAAAACTCTCCAAAGCTGACTTTGCAGCCATGAAAACAGGGGTGGATGTCTTCACTGCACCCATGGCAATGGGATGTAGCTGCATGACTGTGGAATCATACACATAGGCACTGTACAAACAGGTACATGAATACATGGCCAGATCCAAAACAACACAGACACTGTCCTCCAAACACTGGGAGACAATGTGATGGTCCCCTGCCATTACTGAAGTGCACATCAGAAGGGGGACACTGTTGCAGGGAAAGGTGGTGTCCCATGAATGTTGAACTCCCTTATTAGCCTCAAACACAACTTTGGATCCCTCATGGAGTCCCTGACAAGCATCTATGGCAGCAGAGATGCAGCAGACACTGACAACAGTCACAACAGCCATAATAGTTACATCAACAACCTCCACAGCATTAAATATAAGTGCTGCAATTTACTGCACAAAGCTAATACCTATCCTGAGACAGCAGATATTGTCCACAGTCTTGGCAACACATTCAGTGCCAGCTTTACCCCTCTCTACCCCAACAAGTAAAGTGCTGAGTGAATGTGTTCTCACATGCTGTATCCCATGCCCAATCTAGGCATCTGTGTGTCACCAGGATGTGGCCCTGCAGCAAGGCCACAGGGTATGGCAGTGTGGTGACACATCCACCATGTCATAGGCAGGGTACAGTATGTGCATGGTAATTCCTGGTCTGTAACACAGTGATTGCATAAGCCTCAGATTATAGGTCTGAGGGATGTACATAGGCATATAGTGATCTACAACATCTGTTGTAGAATGGAGAATGGTACATGTTCTGGTTTGGACACACCTATGATTGCTAATAACCACAGCCACAGGGGCTATTCATCAACCACACACACTGGGATTACTATTCAAAGAAACACACACACACACACACACACACACACACACACACACACACACACACACTTGCCAGTATTGAGATCCATAGGTTTATTGCTTCATAGGTGTGTAGTAGGTGAATGGGTCTGAAGGCTCTACAAGGCTAGCCCAAGGTAATACCTTGGCATCAAGCCACTTGACAATAGTCCCTAGTGTGGCTCAGGGGTATAGTCACTGGAGTGGTCCCCAGGGGTGGGTATTGTATTCTCCATCCATTCATCCAGGTTTTAATTGTGGTTGGCCAGTGATGTGCACTGCTTCCCATGTATGTGATCTATTTTCCATGACATGGACAGTGTCTGGGTTGTGCACATGTCACACATGCATGCTATTTGATGTGTGGAAGTGTGCTTGAGGTCTCTGAGGCATGTTGTGGAGACAGATTGGTATCTTCTGATGTAGCATTCCTGACCTCATTTGATGAGACCTGGCTATGTAAATGAGGTCATAATTGCACCTACATTGACAGTATGATATGGGTATTCAGTGGAGTTAGTGGCATCTGTCTATACAGAGCATGTGTATAAGGCATGATATTCCCTTTGTGGGGTACATTTGCAGACTCTACAGTTGTTGCAGCTGTTCAGTTGAGAATATGGTAAAAGGGCCACTGTACACATTTATTGGGCTACTGAGGGGATGGAACAGGGTGCTATGTCCTTTTACTTGCTGGATAACACACACTCAGTCAGGAGATGTAACACATTAAAATACTTTCTGATGTCAGTGGCACTGCTGTGATCAACAGGCATGTATTCCACTACTATCACACCATGGGTAAAATCTGTGAGGCAATATGCAGGGGAACTAGCAATATAGTGGTTGTTGCCTAGCCAAGTGTATTTGTGTATGATATGTGGGTGGAGAGTGGTCTCTGAGTAATAGAAGGGTTGCCTATATTGTTCACTAATCCATACTGTCACATTTAGGGCTGTGGATTGTCTACACCAACCTATCTGGTGTTTGACATCTGTTGGCCTTGTAATGTGGACACTGTGACATATACTAGGTCCTCAACACAATAATTTAGCAAAATCTATCCCCCAATGGATCCTGTTATTACACAATCACACCAACACCCACACAGGACACTGATGACACAAATACACTTGCCAGTACTGAGATTCAAACCCCTACCTAGCTAGGTATTGCTACTACAGCATACCACATTTATCACACACACCAGGGAGCTTATTTGATGGATGTTGTCCCAAGGTACTTCTAAGGTGAGGAACATCACCAGCCCTTGTAAATACTGGCATTGGGTGATGTAGTGGGTGAGAGATTCCAAAAAGTATTTTACCCTACACACACATTTACCAGGGGTGAGATTCAAACTTCTATGTAACAATCTTTTGGGACCATTATGGTTATGCATTTACCACATGCACCACTGACCTTACATGGTTTAGGGTTGGAAACAGGTACTTCTAAGGTGGATGATATACGCAGGACTGCTAAAGTCAGGCACTGAGATGTGTACTGGGTATAAATGGAGCCCAAAATCTTTGATTTACAGACATACATATGTACACACACAAACACTTGCCAGGGATGGGATTCAAACCCATACCTATGTAGTTATTGCTACTACATTGTTGTGCATTCATTGCACACACCATGGAGCTTACATGTTGGAGGGCAGTGCCAAGGTATCTTTGAATGTGAGTGACATCAGCAGCAATGGTAAAGGAGGGGTAAGGGAAGTGTTGTAAGTGTGAATGACCACAAAATCAGGTCTCTACAATGATACACACACTCTCTCACACAAACACTCACATTTACACAGTTGGCAGGATCAGGATTGGAACTCCTACCTAACTAGGTTGCAACACTATAGTATTCTGCAATTATCATATGCACCACAGAGCTTATATGTTGGAGAGCTGTCCAAAGGTATCTTTGAAGGTGAGTCATATCAGCAGCAGTGTTAATGGGGGGGGGGGGGTGGAGAAAGTGTTTTAAGTGTGAATGCCCACAAAATCAGTTTCTACAAGGACATACACACACTCTCTCACACAAACACACATTTATACAGTTGCTAGGATCAGGATTGGAACTCCTACCTAACTAGTTGCTACACTATAGTAGTATGCAGTTATCACAAGTGCCACAGAGCTTATATGTTGGAGAGCTGTCCAAAGGTATCTTTGAAGGATAGTGACATCCGCAGCGGTGCCAAAGGAAGGGTACAGGAGATTTAGTGAGTGTGAATGGCCTCAACCACATTCATCTAGAAACACACACTCACACACAACATTACATTTGGCAGGACTAAGATCACAACTGCTACATGGATACCTATTTGTACTGTAGTGTTACACAGTTATCAGAAGCACCACTGACTATAGGGCTGAGGGCTATCCAAAGGTATTTCTACAGTGAATGACATCAGCATTTCATGTGATATAGACCAATGGAATGTGTAGTGAGTGGGACAGGCCTTATAATGGTGTTCTGTTTGTCACTGTCTGTCTTTCTCTTCCCCACATTTCTGTGTGTGTTTGTGTTTGACATATTATAATGTGTTTGCCTTAGATGTGTGTGTGTATTCCTATCCAATGTGTGTGTGTCAATGGTGTACAATTTTGTGTGTGTGCAGAGACAGCTGTGAATAACCAATAACTGTAGTCCACTGTGTTGTCATACATGAGCTTCATTTCTCTAAATGTAGGAGCATGCCCAGTATGGCCTTCTATATTGAGTGTGTGTGCATCCATTCCAGGGAGAGTTGGACTCCAGTTCATGGTTTTGTTTGCTACAGCTACACCTAGCAAACTGTTTCTGCAGGATATCTGTAGATAGGTTGCCAATATGGAGACACAATGGGCTTAACATACAGGGGATAATATAACTATTGCTATCTGTGCTGCTTGTGTGACATGTTTGTTTGTAGCATAGATATTCTGACATCTGTACTGTTTTACACTGTGATGTGTCATGTCATCAACTACTGACAGTTATCATTCTTTGCTCATAGTTACCAGGAAATATGAGATGAATGCTGCTGAGACCAATATTTGAGGCATATAGACTACACATTCTGGCACACAGATACACTCAGTTTATCCAGAGGCAGGACTCATATATCTGGTCAGTTTATCATCACATTGTGGTTTACAAGCGGTTTTGTGGCTATTCATTCACGGGTTTGCAGTCGAAAGTAGTATGGGCGGACACTAGAGTTTCAAACTTCACACACTCCATGACATCCATACTTCTACACCCCCTCTGTTATTCTCTCCTCCACCTAACAATATGTAAGCAATATCTCAGAGGTATCCCTATAGTTGGGCCTTTATCGCAGTAGTATTTATGGCCTGATCCACAGCCCATGCAGTAGGACATGGGGAGGCATGCTACTGGCATTTGTCAACATGGCCTTGCATTTTTTTTCTGTTTACTGTTAGATTGTTAGCTAGGACCCCCTGACATTCTATACATTGGCACTATGAGTGAGGCATGGGCCTTTTCCTGAGGACTGTAAGCCATTTGAGAGTGCTGCAGGCCATCTGTTACTGCATTTCTACATGGGATTGTGGGGGGCGGGGGTTGCACACCTGCAGACTTTAACATTTGAAATGACTGTACTGGTATTTCAGTTACTCTTTTGGCTTCCATTTCATATTGTATTGTGACCTATCATGCAGACAAGAGGCATATCAGTAGAGTGCACATGTTAGATCTTAATAGCATATATTTCAGTTTCAGACTTCTTACCCTTCAGAACTGGAATGCAACTGGCAGACCTGTTGTAGTATGTCTGCATAGGTCTGGTGGGGGGCTGTTCGCCATTGCCATCATTTGGGGGACTTAGCCCATCCTTTCTTCATGGTCACCTACACCTGTCCTGCTGGGTAAGGCTGGTGGTGGATATGTGACCCTCACTGACACCCATATGTGTGACCAAGTGACACCCATAGTTCTTTGGACCATCACATGTACTACAGTGGGGGATGTCACTTTGCGTAGTGCTGCCTCGTATGTTGACACCAGTATTTGTTATGAATTTCCTGCTGTCCCATATAGCTGTCTGTTGCTTTCCCTTTCAGCCACCCAATTCCCTTGCATGCTTGCATTCATAGCATACATACAAGTATGAGAAAATACTAATCCATTCAGTAACTGATAGGAAGAGTGACTTACCTTGTGCTGGGCCAGTAGTGAGGACAGTGGTGGAGGGCTGACTATGTTGGATGCACATAGTATATTCCCTGTACATGGTAAGTCTCAGGCAGTGTCATGTTTGGCATCCCTTTTACAGTCTGTGTGAGTCGGAGAGAGGTATCAGTCCCTGGGTCCCTACAGTGTCAATGTGTGTGCTATGCATTGCCTCTTTGCCAAGACCTGGGCATACTGTGCATGCCTCCTTCTGCCTACAGGGGCAGGCTCAGGATGTTCCTCCTCCTTGGCAATGGTGGGGGACTGTGTGGCACTGCCCTGAGCTGTTCCTGCTGCAGCTGTTTCCACAGGATCATATTGTGTAGCATGGCACATACTATGAACATTTGTGTACATGTACCTGGAGAGTACTGCTAGGCTCCATCAGATTTGTCAAGGCAGTGGAACCGTGACTTGAGCATCCCAAACACACACTCTACAGTGATTCTGGTTTGTGCATGTGCCTCATTGTGGTGTTCTTGTTCGAGTTTGTGTGCATTTTTGATGGGTGTCATCAGCCACAGCTCCAGTGCATAGCCAGCATCCACTAGATGGCCATATGGGATGTCCCCCCTGACAAACACCTGATACAGCTGTGAGCAATGCCAGATGTGGGAGTCATGATAGCTTCCAGAGCTGCCAGCACACACATTCATGATAATGCCCTGGGCATCACACACAACCTGGCAGTTGATGGCGGGGAAGCCCTTGCGGTTTATGTAGACCCTGCCCCGTTCACCAGGTGGTGCTTTGATGTGGATGTGCAAGCAGTCTATAGCACCAACTACTTCAGGGTATTCTGCTATATGGCGGAAGAGACGCATACGTGTGGTCAGTGCCTCATGGGCACTGGGGAAATATATGTGCTCATTGGCATGTTATGTCATAGCATCCAGGAACTGGTGGAGTACCCTGGATGCTGATGCCTGTGAGACTCCCATGATATCCCCAGTTGTTCTTTGGAAGGTACCTGTGGCTAGTATTCATAAGCCTAAGACATACCTTAGTATCCACTAGGATGGGTTCTCCTCTATTAGTTCTGTGTGTAAGGTGTGGCTGGCACAGCTCAACGATTTGCTGTAGAATGTCCCTGCCCACCCTATAGCACTCTACTATCTTCAGCTCATATAGGGCCTGGTAGGTTACCCTGGGTCTGTACACTCTTCTCCTCCTCCTCACTTTGGGTCAGTTGTCAGCATTCTCCTCCTCTCCACCCTCAGTCTCTAGCACATATTGATGGAGTAAAGCAGCAGCAGCCTCTAACATATTTAGTTAGTTTTGCCATTTAAAAATCCACCTTCTGTGTACACTGGTGGTGTACAGTTTGTGGGAAAAAACAGTCTGTAGGGTGTTTGCATACTTTATATTAGTGTGCTGGGCTGGGCTGCTGTATGTGTAATTGGCTAATTCTGATACATTACACCTGCCAGCTATGCTAGTTCTCCTTGATTGCCTTCCTACTGCTGTTTCCCCTTCCCACTTCCTCCCTATTTAAGCCCCGAGGTGCACCGCAAATACCTGGTGCTCAGATGTATACAGTTCTGCTATTTCCTTTGTTTTTTTACAGTACATAGTATGTCACGCTACAAACAGATGTGATATAAAGCTATGGTACAGAACAAGAAAGCAAGGAGTAATAACACATAGGAAATATATGAAGAGAAACCACAAACAATGTGCACTATTATTGGATGTAATTATAAATAAATAAATACTAAAGACAAATGGAAGTAAAGTGGATGGAGCAGATATAATGAAGGGAAGCAAGACAGAGCAAGAGGGACAAAGAGACATAATGAAAAAGAAAACCACCTTACATACTGTGCTGGCAAAAGAATGTAATAGTATTAAAGTTATCACAAGGCTAAACTGGATACCATGTAAGCAACAAACTGATACAATAGCAAATAAGCAAAGTGCTGAATAATTAGAATACAGAACAAATTTGTACAAATGGGAAGTAAAGCATTATAATTTTATCAACTACATTCCAGGACCACTCATAGAAATATGATTGAAGCACACAATAACAATAGCTGTTACAAAGGGTGGTAAAAAGACTGGATAAACATTATGTATGAGTCCAGACTTAGTTAATATATAAGACATTATCAACATATAAATCATTATGTGTCCAATAGCTGCTAGGCACACAAATCAGACACACAGCCAACAGTCCTATAGTTTATTTTGAATTATATCACTCTAAATAGCTCACTTGTTTCATATGCCTCTGGAGATTTTCGAGTAATGAAATGGTATAAGCAAGCAACATGAAGTACAAAACATAAAATCCAGAACAATGAAGTCATATGTCTTGTGTTGTTAATGTGTAGCACACAGCATGTTGGAACATGGCTATTGCAGTATTGCATATACTGTGTTATACCCACTAGGGCTGGCATAGGGCTGGCATAACATGGCACATACAGACAGCATGACATATGACAGTGCTGTTAACAAACATGTTGTAGTGGTTCAGCCAAGCAAAATGCACACATACGCATGGCTTGATCACATGGATAACACACGTTGATGCACCAAGAGTGAGTGTAACAAGTAGAAGCTCAAACATGAGGGAAGCAACTACATACCTTTCCAACAGGTGAGTGAACCATGGATATACATGCTTCGTGCAGGAACACTAAGTACATGTTCTCCAGTGTGTCTTAGTGCTAGTGCACCCTTTACAGGAACCTGTGGATTTATTTGTTTGTTAATCTGGAATTTGTTCCACATTAACCCTTTTTAGCCATGAATACGTAAACAAAAGAACAAACAAAACAAAACAAAAAAAAAATTAAAAAAAAGCAATTTGAACATATCTTCAGCATGCATTTATATTCTGTTGCAAGATATTTGTGCAGTCAGTCCTTTATGTATGTATAACCATATTGTAGCACAAAGAACCATATTGACAATTGTATATCTAGAATGTTCGTCAGTCTGGAATTTCTGTTGTACAATCACAGCAAAAGAGAATATTTACAATAAGACAAAGTTTAGTATTAGAGTAGGTAACACATCTCTGTTGCAGCAGTTTACAGATTATTTGCATCTCTGAATCACATTCAGTAGCTCTTATACCATTTTAGACAGCTGTGAATAACAGATGTCATATTATTAGACTTTGTCAGGTTCCCATTTTGGATCGTTGTACAGGGATGCTAACACATGCATAATATGATTAACTGAGATTAATATTTGTTAAAACTGCAACAAACAATAAAAGCAAAATTTATACTTTAAGATGTAAATATTCAGTAGCTGTACTCTATCAGTTTGGTGTCTTAGTCATTTACTCTTTCTTCATCAATTACCAAGACAAACCCCACAACAGACAAGACAGGTTGTACAACAAGTATTATACAAGATGCTGCAACTAAACCACAGTGAACAAACTTGTCATGATGCAATATGTAAACTGTTGAAACTAGTACCTGGTAAAACATTATCCATAGATTCATAGATTATTAACAGGAATGCAGCCCAGGAGACCATTAAACAGCATAGCCCAAATTAGGAATTTTCTCATTGTCCCCAGCACTGTCTGGTTAAGTGACTTGCTCAAGGCCTCACACTAGGTAAATAAAGGTGAAAACATTCAAACTCTGTATTCTTGGAACAAGAAACAACTCATTAACAATTCAGAGCTTAAGTCCTGTGTTCTACCTGTCAGATGCGTTTGTGCCATTTGCAGTTTTTGTAATGTACTTCCCCAGGTTCTGCAGCATGCATGCAGACATGCATTCTGCATATAAAGATGGCACAATTTCATTGAGAGCAGCACTAATACATAGCTCATGAGTATGTTTAGTGCACTTCTGGCTGGTGGGCACTTGACACAATAGTGATTTGAGAGAAGAAATATCTGCATTTGCAAATATCTTTTCATTATGAACTGAGCAAGAGCTGTCATGAACCGAGTTACATTTCCTAACTGTTTACAGCAGGACAGCAGTAGCTACTAGTGGTAACTGGTGACTTCAAATTAAAGGGGGGCTGCAGGAGACAGCTGAATGGGTGGGGCCAATGGGAAGGGGTGTGGCCAACTAGAAAGGGGTGGAGCTATGCTCAAAACCACAACACCTGGAACTTTAATTAAATACGCTGCCCTGGGTGCCAAACTGTCATTACAAGAGTCCAATCAAAACAAAATGAAGTGTAGAAGAAAAAATATTTCAATGCATTGGCTACATGACAACTTACTTAATATCTAGATGGAAACACAAAGGTTGTGAGGCATGAAAAAATAAATTACTTTGTAAATACATTACTGGAATGCCAGTCAAAATCAAGTATAAAAAAACAAGCATCCCTCAACTCAAGCCACTTCTACTTGCACTGCAATTCTAATTATAATTTATAAACAGCTTTATAAAATTACCAAGTAACATGCTGAAAGTAGCAAGCTCTGTGATACCCCCACTTGTAAAAATGTTTATTATCCAAAAAAGACCTGCTGCCTGACAACAACTATCTATTTGTTTCATGGGGAAGACATGATCAAAGTAAAAAATGAACAGCAAACAAGAAACAAGCTCAAGATAAATTGCTTAAAGGATTACTGCACAAGTTATGGACCATACATGATAGATTGGCATTCTGTTTAATTTACGGGTAAAGCCTGCAAAGATGACTGCAAGTCTCCAACAAATGTGATGAGCTTCTGAAAATACTGTAATCCAGTCCTTTATTACAAATACTGTCATATGCATTTCAATACCTAAGGCTTATACGGTATCTAGTTATATAAATATTCTCTGCATGGCAACAACGAAAAAGCTTTCAATGTTGGTAATTCTTTAACAGTATGCTTATTAAAGCTTACTTGCATCTTACAATCTCCGACAAGCTTACCAGATGGTCATTAAAGCATTGCTACTTAAACACAGAGCAACAGGGCACTGCGACAGCATGCATTTTCTGAATAATAAGAAGCATAAATCAGCAGTATAAAAATATGACAGAAAACCAGTACATTCTGCAAAATCAAGGACAGATAAAAAGCCACGGTCGTACTTGTGGTCTACATTGGATGGGGGAATACTCTGCACACTTAACTGCATAACTGCTCCTTGCCTTACTTGGACACATCCAGAGCCACTACAATAGGAAATGGGGTGCAACAAGTATGTCACAATTCGAAATGTCTCTGGCTGACGGTGATGGCTCTGACACTCATACTTCTCAACCTCAGAGCAAGAAAGCTGGACAAAGCCGTACATAGAAGTGGGACACAGGCCCAAAATAAGGACAATTTTTAAATATTGCACTTATAAATTTAGAAAGATAATAGAATAGTAGTAGGTCTTGCATTAGTATGAATTTTCTGAGGGGTATGAAATCTGAAACTCAAATGTCTGCCATTATTTTCTAACTTCAATCTCTAATGATTTGCCACTTATTTGCCAGAAAACCACAATTTTATGAAAAACAGACCAAAAATGTGATGCAAAAATATAAAATTGCTACACAATATAGCTGGGAACCTGTCAAAGAAGGGACACCTTTTTAATATTAGTACTGTTAACTTGAGCAGCTGACAAAATAAGAGCATCTACATGCATTTCTGAAATAAAAGCAAACTATAATTGTGATCATTGCAGTTATTTATAATTGTAAACCCTCCACATTTTCTTCCAAAATTGCCATTTTGCGGAGGGATTATTAGGGGGAGAGCAACATTTTGAGCCAAAATTGGGGACGGTTGAGAGGTTTGGATATTACTAATTCTATAAAGCAATTTATTTCCACATACCTCCTCAACTTCTTAATGCAGGAAATCTGGACATGGCCAAATATATTGGGGGAACATACAAACAGTACTAAAAATTGCTCTTGTATAAACTTATGACAGTTGATAGAATAACAGGTCTTGCTTTAGCATGCATTTTTCTGAAGGTTATGACATCTGAAATTCAATGTCTGTCATTATTTAGTGACTTCATTCCTAAATGATTTTCCAGAAAACCACAAATTTTATGAGGAACAAACCAAAAATAAGAAGCAAAAATCTATTTATTCTGCAAAAATCTGGACAGTTGAGAGGTATAGTTCAGCTGGGACTGTCTGAGTTTGCTGCCCTTCCCCCCTCACAAACTCATGGTCGAATGGAGCTTTCCCCCTGCAGCCATTCCAATGTCCCATTCCTTGGTTATTTTGCTCCATTTATCATAAACACTGTAATGTACATACTGCTTTACTTCTGCAATGATTTGGATTTCATTTGAAAGTTTTATTTTGCATTTTACAGCACAAACCCCAATAGATATCTGCTAAACAAAGCAATGCAGTCTCATAATGAAAATAGACTTAGCATTAAAACTTCTCTGCCCTTGAAACTCAAATTCATTGAAACAGCATTGAAACCCACATTCAAAGAAAATACATTTTGCCAGTGGCAGATAAAGATTAACTTTGGGCTTTTTTTGAAATCATAGGCCCCTTGAACACGAAACATACACATGCTCTTTGATACACCTTCTTGACTGTATTAAATTATATTCCTTGTACAATACAGTACAGTTGTTAGATGGCATTTTAAATTTATTGTTTTGAAAATGTTTCCATTAAACAATGAAACAAAATGCATGCACCAATAATGACAAAACTGCCCAATTCAGATCATTTCCATCATAAAAGTCTACTCAAACTTCTACAGTCCACCAGTATCAGTAAATATGCACAATCTCTGAAAAAGTAAAAATCATCTAAATAATTCCACATTAAAGAAATCTGTAACTAATGAAGAGGTTGCTGCTAGCAAACAGCTTTATATGTCATTGTTTCATCTACAAATAAAGTGTATGTTGCCCTTGAGGAATAAATTGCCTGTGTTGCATTAAAAAAATGATAAGCTAGTAATATTGCAATAGGGAATGGATGGCAAACTGATAACAGGTTCATAGTTACTAGGTATCTTTGCCAAAAAGGACTGCAGCATCCACCCCCTTTACAAGGCAGTACAGTAACAGCAATGCATCTACCTACTGTGGGAGTAGAACCCATACCCTTCTGTAACAAAAGCAAGTACACTACCTGTTTTGCTATTAACAATGCAAACAGATGTAGCATAAGCAGCACTAAACTTTTGCTCCCCTGCAGCTCTCAGCTCCTTGTAAAATCTACTCGACACTCAGCTGTAGCTCTAAACTTTGCAGCACAAGAAATCTGAAAAAAGCCAAAATTTATTGGAGGGGGACAAAAGCCCAAAAAACAGGGACACATGTTAAACATTGCTTGTATAATGTTGGAAAGTTGCTAGAACAAAATGTTGTGTTACCACCATACATTTCACTGCCAAGTCTTGAACCCAGGGGACCCTGTGCAAAGCAGTTAGAGCAACATACCACTATGCCAAATCAGCTGTTTGTGAAAGAGAAGAAGACTGAAACTTAATTGGCTACCATTTAGTGAATTCAGTTCTCACCATAGCTATCAACCTCACAGCAAAAAACACATGGACAAAGCCAATAATGGAGGAATACAGACCCCAAACATATTCAGTGAATTCAGTTCTCACCATAGCTCTCAACCTTAGCACAAAAAACCTGGACCAAGCCAATATTGGGGGAATACAGTCCCCAAAATAGGGACACATTTCAAATATCCATGTTATAAGCTTAGAAAATTGCTGGAATAAATGATTGTGTTACCATGTACTTTCTGAAGAATATGAAGTCTGAAATTCAAATGCCTGTTATTTTTATTTAACATTTGTTAACCAGAAAAGTCTGACTTGTAACAAAAGCCAATTTTCAGCAGATCAGGGACAAACACTCCAGACACATGTTTTTGTAAGATGGGAGGACATGCAGACTCCACACAGAAGGCTACACAGCCAAGAATCAAACCAGTGAACCTTTAGCTGTTAGGCGACAATGCTACCAGTGCACCACTGTGCTACTGACTTTGCAAGTTAAAACAAACATGAAGAAACCACAGATTTTATGAGGAACAGAACAAATATAAGGCAAAAATCTGCAAACTTTTTACAAATGGTGGTGGGTAGGGAATTCAGGCCCTTGCCACCTGCACCCAAGGTACAGGGTTCAAGCCTGAGTATTCTCTACCCACTACCATGTGTTATCTAGCTACCAGTATATAGCAACTGGGGCTGTTTACACACACCAGCCGGTTTCCTTCTCCATAGCCCACCTGCAGTCCTGAATCAACCTTACCTGACTTAAATAATGCACAGCAGCCCTGGATTCACACACCTTAATCTGGTCATAGCAGCAGAATCAATGGCTGATTTCCTTCTCCTTAGCCCACTCGCGCAAACTAATGGCTGGTTTCCTGGCTCCGTGAGAGTAGGCTGGGGTTTCCTGGCTCTGCAAGAGTAGGCTGTAGGTTCCAGCCTGCAGGCGATGCAGTCTGGTGTCCTTCTGTTCTGTGCCATCACCGCACTTCTGGGCTGCAGGGCAGAAATGCCTTTCTCCTCTATCCAGATGGCCTAACACAGCAGTCTGGAGTTTTGTGAGTACCAGGAACTCCATTGCATGCGTGGAGTTCTGGGACTCACGATTTTTTTTTATTTCATTTTTTTATTTCTTTTCTTATTTCCTTCTACAGGTGCGGGGCTGCAGTCCTGCAGTCCTATAACACGAGCCGCCCCTGGTAGTGACCAGGCTGTAATAGCTTGAGTGGAAAAAGCTTTTACTTCTTTTTGAAATAGAGTAGAGAGTAGATTATCCAAAGATCAATTATCTGAAATGTCAATTATCTGAACACAGTCTTCCAAAGTTTTGGATCGGAAAAATAATAATGTCTGAATATATAAATGTTATACATATTTGCTTGTGCATGTTTTTTGAGCTTGTAGCCCTTTCATGTGTGAAATATATTCTTTATTGTCCACTGAAATCACTGAATGGTTAAAAAGTGTATTCCTTGCATGCAGAAAAAAAAACAAGATTTTAGAAGTTTTTTATCCAGTTCAATGTATGTTTGATTACCCAAACAGTTTGATTATCCGAACCACCCTAGGTCCTAATTAGTTTGGATAATTGACTCTCTAGTGTACTATTGTGGATGTCACAATTCACATAATTACTATATTAGTATTAACTTCCTGGTCTTAATATAGAGTATATAGCCGTACCTAGTGTGCAGTCTATAATTACAAAAGTTTATATATTAACTCATCCAAGCTTAAAATGCCTTTTTATATATTTCCAGTTCAAATCCATAACTCCTTATGGCATCAAGACCATTTTTGGTCTGGCTCCTTTAACTAAACCACGTACCAGCTAATAATAAGCAGTATTAGAAGGAGCTAGGAGTTATTAACAAAATGACACTAATATTGTTAATCTAGGATGTTCTGCAGTAGAGACTTTAGTCACTATTTGTCATTTATACATATTTTCATAACCAAGAGCCCTGGATGTTATTAAGGGGTATGGTGTTATATGCCATTGTGGGAGACAGGAAAAATCATTGTTAATGTCCATTTATATCACAATATACTCAATATACCTTACCCGCACCCTAACCCTAACTCACTTAGCTCCCCTAAACCTAAACTCCATCACTATTGCACACTTACCTGACCCGCACCCTACCCTAACATCCGTCACTATCACACACTTACCTTACCCACACCCTGACCCTAACGTCCGTCCCTATCACCCACTTACCTTAATATGTCGTTGTTCTCAGCGTCGGGATTCTCAACTGTCAGTCTTCTCTGTTGTCAATCTTCCGGTGTCGGTGTTCTCATTGTCGGCGATCTACAATTTCAGCGTTTTCAGGTAGACCCATATATATATATATATATATATATATATATATATATAGAGGAAGGGTTGTCAAGAATTATTAATAATAGTTAGAAGAAATGTGAATGATATTATGAAAATCATGATAGGAGACCTTAATAAGGCACCTGATACAACTGGACATGAAGTCTTATGGCTAGTAATAATATAGTATAATATAATATAATATAATATGATATAATATAATATAATATAATATAACATAATGGGTCTACTTCTGATAAGCAAAAACCCATAAGAACAAATTTGACATGATCAAGATGAATTCAAGAACAAACATTTAAAATCCCGAATCGCACATAATCGAACACTGTTCCCTGGCCATTTCCAACCAATACATCAACTAATCTTCTTATCAAAAACAAAGTACAAACAAGCCAGTATACTTACATTATAAAATAACTTACCCTACATCAGAGTCACAGCATCCCACAACTAATAATTTCCATAACTCTTTATGAACTTAAAGAAACAGTACATTAACACTGCATTGGAAACATTCCTTGCATGCCAATCTAAGTACAAGTACAAAATAAAAGACTCAAATATTTTTATTCCTTCATTTTTCAGATGGGCAAGCTCACCTGCACCCCCCATGTGGGGGCTCTACCCCCACAACCCCCCAAAATTAAATATACCAACTCTGAGATAGAACTATCTTACATGTAAGTAGCTTATTTTCGATTATGTGCAATTCAGGATTTAAAATTTTCATTCTTGTGCAACTTCTTTGAATTTGATTCATTTTTATGGGTTTTCGCTTATCTGAAGTAGACCCAATATAATATAATATAATATAATATAATAGAGAAAGTTAGGAAATTATGTATGTCAGCAATAGTAATAATAAAGTAAAATGTCATGTAAATGTCTGGTTAAGCCAAGAAGTGCTTATGAAGAATAGTATAAGATAGGGATGCCCAATGAGCTGAATGCTCTTTGCATTAGTTATGAATGTGATAGTATGTGAAATAAATTACAAAATGAAGGAGGTAGGTTTGTATAACACCTGAAGGGTTAAGAATTCCAGTTCTGTTAATATATGTAGATGACATTATAATAATTGCAAAAAACAAAATGTTGATATAAGTAGTAATCATTTGCACAAATGATTATCTAAAGTGACAGGGATGGCTTTAAATAAATAGAAAACTAAAGTTTTAGGTGATGTAGTAAATATAGGGAGTATATGTTTTACAATGAATGAAATGTCTGTGTTAGGCATAAAATATGGGAATACAGATGCAAATAAAATTCAGTGGTGAAAAACAGCAGAAGAAATAAAACAAAGCTGTCTTTTTTGGAGAACATATAAATTATCATTTAGCAAAAAAGCCTTACTTGATAAATTCAGTACTGATTGGGAAAATAGCATACCTAGCAAATGTGTTTATGTATATCAGCAATAGTAATAATAAAGTAAAATTCCATGTATTTGAAAAGGAATTATTGCAGATGTGTTTTCATTTATATGGGGTTCTAGATTAAACCCGGTAAAAAGAGGAATTTTGTTTGTAAATAAAATAAATAGGGAGCAGATTTAAGGTTACTTAACACAGTGATATATGCTGCTTCATTAAAGTTGTACAAAGTGTTGAAGTGGATAAATGTAAACAGATGACAGATTAGAGTAGAAGAGAAAAATGTATAAATTAAATAAAATGTTACCAAGAAAACATACTTTTGTGGAAATAAAAATTGATGATATAAGAAAAAGAAAGTAAAGTATCATATAAAAATGTAATAATAAAACATTACTATGTAAAACCACAGGGAAATCTAACAGATGAAAAAAATAAAGCTACAAAATAAGAAGCAAATGGTATAATTAGAAAGTAGAATGTTAAGACTTTTTGTAGAAACTGGCAATAGATAAATTGCCAGTAAAAGGAAATATACCATATGAAAAGAAAAGTGGTAAAATATGTTTGCAATGTCAAGAAGAAACTAATGAACATTTTTTGAAATGTTAAAGAGCAACAAAAAAGTTATGGGGAAAATATCTATAGATTCAACATGGATATTTGAAGAATAGAAATAACAAATATGTTAAAAGAGTAAATAAAAAGATGTTTTATGTCCTATGGGTTACATGGAATGAAGGAATAAATGAAATTATATTTAATAATAAACGGATCTTAGCAACAATATTAAGCAAATTGGATGGTGGTTATAGAAAAAGGAGTGGGAGTCTAACAGGGATGAACATTTAATATGATTATAAGGAAATTATGAATATGTGTAAATGTATTTCTATATCCATATATTTGTACAGTTATAAATATGTAAATATGTTGTAAATAAGACTTCTTTTTTGTATACAAATATAGGACCCCTACTCTTTTTGATAGATGCCATAGGATCTTTCACATCCACTTGAGCTACCACCAACCCAGGCAGACAGGTGTCATCTGAAAGATTACACACTTAGGAGTACAACCCCCCCCCCATGGTGCACTGGTTTGGGAAGATAGCCCACAGTCTTCTGCACCAAGGGTGTGTTTAAAGCCCTGCACCTGTCCCTGAGTGTGAGGGAGACTTCACCTAGCTCGTATCTGCTACTTATATACTATCAGCTCCAAGGCTGCTGTTCCTCAGAGTAAGGTGAATACTCCAAGATGCTGCCCCTGCTATTCATAAATATAGTCTGCAAATTTATAACTGCATTTTATATATTATGTATAGCACACTTTCCAGAACTACCATGCCTCATAGACATAAATTGTGTTAGTCCATGTCCGTATACAAAAGACATCAGGTTTTGTGAAAGTGTAGCACTGTGTATGTACTAGGTCCTGTTGTGATAGGGATGGGAGAAATTGTTGCACAACATGACAGCACTACACAGCACACTATGGAAAAGTAGCTTAGTCAAATATAAAGTTTTTTCTAAGAATATTCATCTGCTATTTATTAAGGTACATTCTAGCTACCAAAACTGCATTCCCCATTGTGCTGTATTCTGTTGTCATATAAGGGAACAATTCATAAAAATGTTTCACTCCTTAGGCATGATGGCAGAGTGAGGGTCATTATCATAATATTGTAATGAGGTATCTTGTGCTGTGTGGTCATCTATTAATGAGAGATTACCAGCATCACTGTGTGGAAACGGGGCAAGTATAGTTGTGTAACAGTTCTGCATGCTCCACAGGGAAATTTGTTGCCAGTAGGGATGTTCCTACCTGCAAAGGAGGGTTTGGTGTTGTTGCTGTATTAATTAAATAGTGCTGATATGTTGTTTAACTCTATGCCGAACAACGTATTAGCACTATCAGAGTATATGAGTATATGCAGATGCACTCCCATTGTTTGCTCCAGTGTACTGGAATCTACTGATACACCAGTTGTGTTATATCTATGAATCGCACACAACAAGGGAGGAGGATTATTTATATTTGTACTCCATAAAACAACACTCTAGATACACAACTAAGACTGCATACAGTACTTTACCCCATTGTGTACAAGATTTTATAAGTTGCAAAGTATTTAGGTAAATGATTAAATGGTTAAACGATGCAGCAGCCCAACTTCATAACAAACAGAGTTTATAAACAGAAATCTGCAATTTGAAACTTGAAACTTAGTATACATTGACTTTATTTGCATTTATCATTTTGCTGTTCTAAGCCCTTAGAACCTCTGCTGATGTATATTTCTCTGTGCTTTTGCATGTATAGAAAAGGAGAATTTAGCTCAGAGGGGAGGGAGTATTCTGTGGGTTGTTATAAGTTTATTGTGTAAATATATTACTTTGTTGTGACAATAAATTATATTAAGCTGATGCAGAAAACAGATTTTACTAGACGTTCTGTTTGAGGGCATGTCAGCATTACATTTTTTCTTTAGGTTCTTGAATGAGGAGTTATCACTGGCGAGGAAGAAAACAAATCATATCACACCATTATTGCACGTCTTCATGAAAGTAGTGTACAGTTCTGATTTTGTTGAATAGAAAATCTGAAAAAAATTAACAAAGATCAGTCCTTTGGGAGAGTGTCAGGGTGTCTGCCAGGACCAGGATCTAGATCTGCCAGTAACCCAAGAAGCCAGTTGGCTCAAGTGTCCCTCATTATGAGTAACATTCCCCATTTTGAGTCTTAAAAAGTCCATGTTCCTCACAGTTCCACTTTGAAAGGGTCTATCACATTCAGTATTAAGAATACTTTTGATTTATATCCCTGTAAAATAATGCAGAAGTCATGTAAATTGTTTGAATGAACTTTTTATAAATGCAAACTGACATTAGTTACTAAGCTGCTAGAAAGTGTTCCACATTTTGCCTATTTGTTCCACTTTATGAGAAGTAGTGTTGTGTTCCACATTTTAGATATTGAAGGTTGAGAGCTGTTCAGCCATTGGCAAACTCCTTTAGCTCAGGGGAGTGTGTGTGTGTGTGTGTGTGTGTGTGTGTGTGTGTGTGTGTGTGTGTGTGTGTGTGTGTGTGTGTGTGTGTGTGTGTGTGTGCGTGCGTGCGTGCGTGCGTGCGTGCGTGTGTGTGTGTGCGCGCGCGTGTGTATTGTCACTGTGCTGCCCTCTAATGGAGACTGGGGAGCAGCACCAGTGTCATATAGGTGCATGAGTGCACTAAAGAGAGGACAGGCAATAGCATGTCATTAAATGGAAAAACCTTGTACACTTGCTTGTGTCATTGAATGTTTCAGGGCATTGGGTAGTTCATTCAGAAAGAAATTCCTAAGGTTAGGCATGTATGATGTTGGGATGGGAAACATCACTTTCCCCTCCCTACCCCCTAAAAGATGGACTATTACTCTACCATGTAAAGCCTTGGTCCAAGGGGAACACTGTTAAGTTTGGAGAAGATTGGGGGTAGAAGAGGCACATACAAGGATGGGGAAGGGAAGGAGAGTCCCCAACACTAGTAGATGGTCATTCTGACTAAGAAAAAAAAAGAATATGACAAAGACATATATGCAGCTAAATTTCTTAACAAATACACACCAGTTCTCAAAGCAGTTCCATACTAGTGAGTCTCCTGGGTCAGGATTTGTGAAGCTTGGTTGTATTGTATTATATTATCACTGCTGTACAAGTTCATCTAGCAGTCTGGGAATAGAATGACTCTGCATCACAACATGGATCAGCTTGGTGGCTGGACTGAGGTGGCCACTGGACTGCTCTTCTACAATATTCAGTTGAGGTTTTAGGAACCAGTGTTATTAATGTGATAACTAGAGCAGATTGGGAGTATCAGTACAGCTCAGCTAGAACAGAAAGTAGCATAAAAGACATTCAATATGTTATGTGTGGAAGCATATGTGACATACTTTGAAGTGTCATCACACATCATGCCAGTTAAGCAGGAAAGCTAACCATCATACCCACATGAATGATGGCCCCCCCAGTTACATTTTCACCAGGTATCACCCTCTCCCTGGACACACTTGTCATTGACCTTCAGTACAAAAGCCACAAAGCTTAACTTCCCAAGAATCGAGAGCCCACCTCAAAGGCTCATGAAATAAGAGGGCGTTGAGACATCCCACCTATGGAAGGTGTGATTATGGGGTAGAGCAACCTGAGTATCTATATAAGCATGGTGGGAAATTAGGGGGAACATAAATAAAAAGGATGGCTATATCAGATTCTTACAGGTTTCTAATTCATGAATATTATTTACTAGCTATCTTGTTGGGAACTTCCTTCCAAAGGGATGCCCCACCTGCTGTTAGCCTAAATGGTAATCTATATATCTTTTGTTTGTTACACTAAGTAATCATTGTTACCTTTTCATGCTTATCCAGTTTTGCTAGATCTGGTATTATGCTAAGAATGTTATTTTTTTAAGTTGGGTGCCTATAGTCAAGGTATTGAATTAGCTACTCCTTACCAAATGACTGAATGAGCTTGGGATATTTTAGGCATTTGGTTGTAACCACTTACTAAGCAATTATATTTCAGGCAGTATATTTGTAAGTTTCAGCTGACTTATTTTATGGATCATATTTTTGACAGCAAAGTGAGAATTGTGCAGGTAATTCAGATTGTTACCTGCCTAGTCAGATATCAACCATGCTACCAGTTACTGCTATGGGCACCTCCCAGGCTACTGAACTTTAGAAGTTCTCACATCTTGAACAGTGCTTAAAAGAAATCAGTGATGAACTCAGACTGGAGCAAAAGAAGTGAAGTTGAAGGAATGCCACCTGAAATAGTTAAAAAATGAATTGGTTTCCTACACTCAGGGGAGAAAATTTAAAAAATGGTGAATAATTGGAAAAATACAGAGTGAGTAACAAAATCTTAACAAAATAGAAAAGTAGGTAATTAAAACACCACACATTTAATCCACAGTACAAGCTTAGTGCAGACAAAATAGCAAATTAGCCAAGTTCTCCATTTCTGCCCAATAAAGTATGCTTAACAATGAACCTGTATACAAGTAAGCATAAGATCCTACAATTTATTCAAAGGTTAAAGAAACATTCAGCTACACATAAGGCATAACTAGTTGTTTTGTTGTTTTTAAAGGCCGTTACACATGATTAGGATTAAGCTTAGGGTCCTCTAAATTAAAGATTTACTTTGTTGACCACTTGAAGTGCTTCTGATCACACATCTTTATGATTTATCATTAAACTTCTTCTAACCTTGTCAGTGTGGAAATACTTAACATTTTTGTGTAATCCTTTGGAGTTATGTGCTTCTAATCCCCTACCCATGTGTTTTTTAACAAAAACATCTTTATTTAATTATTATTTCATGTAAAACAGAGCTCCTCAATGATTGTATTCAAGCATAACCTGGACAATTGGATGAAAACCTTAAATTTACACCAGGGGTTTCACCTATGCCCCTCTTAGATATAGGCAGCCAGTGCTGATCTTAGATTCATGTGCAGACTATATATCTTTATCCATAAGGGAACAAGGGTATAACATAGCTAGGCCTTAAGGCCAATAGCCTAGTAACCTCCTATGATTCTATGATTACTTATGATGTAGGCAATCCTGCATTTATATAAATGGAATCAAAGAATATTGACATTTTTTTCAATTGCAAACATTATGCATTACATATAAACCTCTAAGCAGTCATTGTCAATCAAATATTACATAGCTCCTTCAGTACCAGCCATCCCTTAAACCTCATTCCTCCACCAAAACATTATTGTGCACGTATTGTACTCAACAATTATGATTTTTCAATGTGATTTGCTCCTGTCCTTTTCTAAAGATCCCAGTTCCAGTTCTTTTATCTCTGTTACTATGTTATAACCCTTTCTCATCCTCTGACTCTGCTGCTGAACTGTATAGACATGGCTTTGTGTTTACAATAACTTTATTTGTTACTGCATACTTTTTATACTGTGCAGACCTGTTTTATGCATGTGTACCTACATTTCTAGCTCTTATTATTTTTGACTTTTTTCTGGAGCTGTACTCCTCTGATCTCCCCAGAAGGAGGGTTTTGTATCAGTAGACTTTTGTCAATATTACTAGAATGTAATAAACAGATATTTAAGTGGCTGGTTATTAATTATGTTATTCATTGTTAAGTAGGTATCCCATGCCAGACACAGCAGGTTATTTTCAGAAGTGATATAGAAACTTTGTTCTTGTTAAATCATTTGTTCAGTTGTATATTTTGTTTTTTCTTTATGGAAACCAACTTGAGTCATTAGGTTGCAGCTTGTTTACAATGCATTGTTTTACCCACTTAGCTATATTGCCAGACAGTAAATATGCTGAAACACATATCTTTAGAAGTAAAGAAAAGACAAACTATGTTTCTATCTGCCCTATTCCATTTTACAAAGCATATTAAGATATTTAATAAGACTGTGTTTGATGGTAGAAAGGAAAGGCTGTTACAGCACTGATATTTAGGAAGCAGAACAGTTTCTTCTCTCATGTCACAAAACTGCTGCTGCTCAAAGCAGTAATAATTTAAGAATTTATGTATTTGTTGGCTGGATAAGTGTCAATAGGATGGGGCTTTAAAGTGGCAGACATTATGTGACTGAGGCTTGTTAGGTCAGCAGTACTGTGCTCAGTCTGTTGAAGGAAGTATACTGGACTGAGTCCTCCTAACCAAGCATAGGTCATCCTGTATTCTGAAGTATGAAGCAGCCTTCCTCACTCCACTGCAGCAAGCAAGTAACTAGATGTATTTGAATAAGGGCTGGCATTGCATCTGATCTGCAGTCATACACAGTCAGTAATCAGGTGGCCATACCAATAAGAGTTACCAGCTTATTCACATGAAAACAGAAATTTCTTGGGCCTGATATGATTAGGTATAGATCCACAGGTAGGGTTGCAACTACCTCAGGTGGTTAAGTGCAAATCCACAGACAGTGACATATCCTGTAGGGAGTTACTGAATCATCATGATAAATATAACTAGAAGAGAAGGTATCCACTAATGAAAGATAAATGGGGACTTGGTATGTATTATTCAGTTTGTCCTTAGTAGATAATTAGCCCTCCCTGGACAATTATATTGTTCCTTTAGGCTGACCCATATTTTATCATGGTGCACAAAATAATTTTATTTTAACAGTAAAAACAAGTGGAACAGCTTTGCCATTTGTGCTAAATACAAATAAAGGCACAAATCTTACACCAAATATATATATATATCTATATTATAGTGTTTAATGGTACAATATATGCCCGGATAGTGTGCATAATGTAAGGTAATTTTGTAGTAAGCTATCTTCCCTGAAGAACAGTGAAAAATATGCAGAGTAATGAAGCTTTCATGGTGATCCAGATGACATAATATTGACTAGTGACCCGAACACCAGAGCAGCCAATGAGGGATGGTGAGAGTGAACTGCAGACTTTGGCTTGCCCATTCTGGGAGGATGGAGTGGTCCAGGCTACTCCAGTGCCAGATTCTGCTAAAAAGAGGAGTACATGTCATGCAAAGTATTAGCAAAGGACCTATGCTTGTCTCTGTAAGGCCAGTTCCAAGCAGTGAGTATTGGAACATGCGTATGTACAGCAGAAGGCATAGCAGGCTGCACAGTTTGTGAGTATGCACTTCAGTCGCAGAGTAGGAGTATGAACCAGAAAAAAAAAAATACTTGTGTATACTTGGAAGATGGCCACAAACACACACACAAACCATGACCACCTCTTTCTCAGAGAAAGGGTACACATAGGTGTGGTCACAGTAATGGCTAGATGGTTCACAGGCACAGGGAAGAACAGATGGACAGATTTTTTTCTTTTCCTTTCTTACTGGGATGTAAGATGCTTTGAACCTTCCCTATTAACATAACTGTCATTCTGTGCAAGACAGAGAACATCTTATCAGACCTCCCAACCATACCAAATTACTAGTTTTTTACCGAGTTTTGGGGTCCAAATAATGGGGTGCCATGATTCCTGAGTTGCAGCCCTTCATTTCTGTTTTTTTTCCAGCCATTTTTAAAATTTTTTTCTTTCGCGCTTTTGAGCTGACGTCATCACATTTGTGATGACATCAGCTCCATCAGCCTGTCGGAATTGAGCTGAAGGGCTCACATGCACCCATTTCTGGCTGTAAGGAAACAAATGCTGCTGCAGAGCTCTACGTGGAGAATGGAATTTATTTCTGAGTTTCTGCAAGGAGTTCTACATGGAGTCTGGAGAACATTTCTGCAACTTTATGAACAGAGAGAGTGAGTTATTTATTTGTGAACAGATTTCTGGTGCTACATGGATGGGGTTACTTAAACTGCACAGAGTGAGTTATTTATTTGTTAATGGTCCGGAGTTTAAACAGAGATTTCTGGTGCTGCAATTGCATTATTTTTATTTAACAGTCCGGCGTTAAGAGAGATTTCCAGCATTTAAAGAGAGAGTTCTGGTGCTGCGATTGTTTTATTTTTATTTAACAGTCCAGCGTTAAGAGATATTTCCGGCATTTAGAGAGATTTCTGGTGCTGCAATTGCTTTATTTTTATTTGTTAACATTCCTATGTTAAGAGAGATTTCTGGTGCTGCAGGTGCTTTCTGTTTTGCATGGAGGTTGCTTTTTTCTGGCTACGGAGGTGTGTTGTTTATTGCAGAACTGTTTTCAAGCCATGCTTTGTTGCAGAGATGTTGCGAGTTGCTTTCAAGCTAGCCCGGCGTTTAAAGAGAAATTTCTTGTGCTGCAATTGCTTTATTTTTATTTAACAGTCCAGCATTTAAAGAAAGATTTCTGGTGCTGCAATTGCTTTATTTTTATTCATTAACAGTCCGGCGTAAAGAGAGATTTCCAGTACTGCAGGTGCTTTCTATTTTGCATGGAGGTTGCTTTCTTCTGGCTACAGAGGAGGTGTGTTGTTTAAGTTGCAAGTGAGTTATTTATTAATGCCAGGAGTTAGTGAACAGAGGTGTGTTGCTTAAGTTGCAAGTGAGGTATTTATTAACGCCAGGAGTGAGTTAACGGAGGTGTGTTGGTTAAGTTGCAAGTGAGTTATTTATTAACGTCAGGAGTGAGTTAACTGAGTTTATTTTATTAGTGTATGGAGGCTGCTTCGTGTTTGTGTGTGTGTGTGTGTGTGTGTGTGTGTGTGTGTGTGTGTATGTGTGTGTGTGTGTGTGTGTGTGTGTATATATGTGTGTGTGTAAATGCCCCAACAGAATACACATGGTGGCTAGAGGTACTCAGGCTCAAACCCTGTACCTTGGGTACAGTTAAAAAGAGCCTAAAGTCTCTAACCACCACCAGTTGTGGATTTATTCCTCATATTTTTGTTCTGTTCCTCATTAAATCTGTGGTTTTCAAGATTTTGAATTCACTAAATAATGACAGGTATTTGAATTTCAGACTTTATTCTTCAGAAAATAAATGGTAGCACGAAACCTTTTATTCTAGCAATTTTCTAAGTTTATAAGATCAGTATTTGAAATTTGTCCCTATTTTGGGGCTGTATTCTCCCATTATTGGCCTTGTCCAGGTTTTTTTTGGGCTAAGACGTGTCATTAAGAGCTATGGTGAGACGTGAAAACTGAATTCTGTATCCCCCATTATTGGCTTTGTCCAGTTTTTTTGTGCTAAGAGGTTGAGAGCTATGGTGAGAAGTGAGAACTGAATTCTGTATCCCTCATTATTGGCTTTGTCCAGTTTTTTTTGTGCTAAAAGGTTGAGAGCTATGGTGAGAAGTGAGAACTGAATTCTGTATCCCCCATTATTAGCTTTGTCCAGGTTTTTTGTGCTAAGAGGTTGAGAGTTATGGTGAGAAGTGAAAAGCAAAGTTTAAAATCTGTCCCTGGTTTTTGGCCTTTTGTCCCCCCTCCCCAAAAAAAAATGAAATTGAAAATAAGGGCGAGAAGCTGTGCAAGATACCTATGGCTTACACTATTGTCATTCCATTTATATATATATATATATATATATATATATATATATATATTAGTGTTTGCGTGTGTGCAAGTATACTTTTATCATGAAAATGTTCTGAATCGGACAGTTTTGTCATTATTGGTTCATGCATTTTGTTTCATTGTCTATTGGAAAAATGTTTAAACAGTAAATTTAAAATGCACTCAAACTTAAGTCTAACAAGTGTGCTGTATTATACAAGGGATATAATTTAATAAAGTTAGGAAAGTGTATCAAACAACACATGCATGTTTCTTGTTTTGTGTGCAAGGGGCTTGTATTTTGAAAACAGCCCAAAGTTAATCTTTATCCACCACTGGCCAGATGCATTTTCTTTGGATGTGGTGTGGGTTTCAATGTTATTTCAATGAATGTGAGTTTCAAGGGTAGAGAAGTTTTAATGCTAAGTCTGTTTTCATTGTGAGACAGTATTGCTTTGTTTAGCAGATATCTATTAGTTTTTGTGCATTGTGCTATAAAATGTAAAAATAAAATCCAAATAATCATTGTAGAAGTAAAGCAGTATGAACACATTAGTGTTTATGGTAAATGGGGTGAAATAGCCAGGTAATCTGGCATTGCATTTGGCTGCAGGGGGACTCTGATGCTATATTCTGGTTCTGTTCTTCAGTTTGTATTTGAAAGATGGTATCCCACAATTCCATTGGAGTGGATGGGGTTATATAATTATATGCACATTTTATGTTAATCAGCATACAGATTTGTACCTATTTTTTCATGGGCCTTGTCCATATTTTTGATGTTTCCAGGTTGAGAGGTATGCATCTTTTATCCATCAAGGGAAGATGGCATAAGGGGTGGGAAGATGGCATAATGGTTAAGGTGTTTACCTTACAAACACAAGGTGCAGGGTTTGATTCTCACATGGGGTAATTGGCTAGGCTTGAAATGGCCCATGAGGGTAGTTAGCCTAGTACTAATCTATGAATCTATGAACCTATGAATCAGTCTGGGATATATGGGTGACTGACTGAGCCAAGCCATTTTTATTATCATTTAGAATATACCATTCTACATTAACGATGGATGTGCACAGTTCATGGGCATGTGAAGGGCCAGGCAGCTACCAATAGTAATCTGAATCTATAGATAAAGAGCAAAGACAGCATCTCTCACACACCACCATAAGGCCTTAAAGTGGTAGGATAACTGGGCCTTTTGTTTATTATTCAGGCCCTTGCAAATAATATTACAACTTTCATTGCCAAACTGAAGTTGTGACCCACAGCAACATCCCTCTTCAGGGTCAATTAGGACTTTGTACCCTCTGCTAAACAGGCTTCATCTGTATGAATACATGTACAGTTTATCATGATCACAAAGCACAAAGATTTTAACACTCCTGTTCAAGGTCCTATTTTTTAAGATGTCTATGATTCACATCATAATCAGACTATTCACCATATACTATCTTGTAAAAAGTCATTTTATGCTAGTTTCCTAGGAAAATATATTGTCTAAAATTTAAAACAATGTCATGAGTCATGATTACAAGTTGTTATGGAGAAGCAGCTGTGATTAAAGTTTGGTGCCAAAATATATGAAGCTGAGTAAAAACAGCCCTTAAACCTTTGAATACCCTCTGGCTGTTCTGTTGTTGTCTAACCTGCACTTTGGTATGTAGATTAAATGTGTGTTAAACAGTGGTGTTTCTCCTTTTTTAACCATTTCATATTCTTTCTTCCTTTACCACTGCTCTCTCTCTCCCTCTCTCTCTCTCTCTGTACACTAACCATTCATTTTTATCATGTGTATAACTTAGTATTCTATGCCACTGGTATGCATAGCATAAAATGGGGTCTGTGACTACTTCTCAACCTCTTAGAGAAAGAAATCTGGTCAAAGCCAAAAATAATGGGGTGGGGACAAAAGTCTAAAATCAGGAACATATTTTAATATTGCTCTTATAAATTTACAAAGTTGCTAAAGTAACAGGTTTTGCAATAACATGCATTTTCCTGAGTAATATGAAGTCTAAAACTCTAGTAGGAGCAGTCGTGTGTGATTCAGGGGCTCTGTCTGATTAAATGGTTTAGAAGAGTTGCACAGTGTGCTAGACAATGCTAAAAGAACCAAAAAACGGACTATACATGAAGCTCAGAAGCAATTTAGAGTCTTAACTTTCTGCGCTATGCTGCCAGACTGGCAGATTGGATAGCATGTAATTTTTCAATAATGTGAAAGAAGAAGAACAAAAGTTAAGAACACATGAGTTTATACAAACCTAGGAAACACCAAAAAATATAGTTTTTGTTCTCTTGGGGAACTGCCTATGAGCTATAGCAAGGGAATGTATGCAGGATATGCAAATAATATTAATGCACAGTGAACATATTTGTCCTCCCAGTAGTGCAGCAATATCGTTGTGTAACCTTAACAGTTTTAAAAACTGAAATCAAGTTATCCCTGACATCTATAAACCTGCATCTTATTGATTTATGCTGTAACTCCAGAGGATCATTAAAGTAAATAATCTTCCTGCTCTGCTGGATGCAGACTGGTCTGAAGGAAAATATCATTTCCTTTAAGGGTTGGTGACCCTGCTACAGAATAATGATGATCCATCAAGCCTCCAGCTCACTGACTCTGTTGTGCTGTCCCCCTGATGATGCTGCATAGTTTGAGGGGGCTATAACCCACCCAGATTCTCTGCTTATGTGCAATGATGTTTCTGAATAGCAGCTACTGGTTAGAGCAGTGTAGGAGGGATGAAAACAGATGGAAAAAAATTGCTAAATTCTCTGATTTGTAAAACTTGAAAGCATATCTAACACTGGAACTGCTAGACCCTAAGAATGGTTTACACATTCAAAATGCTTGCCTAGGCACATATTCATGTAGTTTAACCAGTAAAATAGCATGTGTCTAATAATGAGTGTCAGTAGAATCTAAAGCCCTTGATACGTATAACATTAATTTGCATATTTTTAATCATTCTTAATGGTGGTAGTGCTTTAACTTAATTTATTAATTTGCTAACCAGATAAATGAACTGCTAAATTCCAGACATTCATCTGTCATAAACTAAAGGCAAGGGTAAATGCAGTATATAGGGACAATTTATGAGGTGGGAAGCAACCAGCATATTTATAAAAAAAAAAAAGAAAAGTGCATATGTCTGCAATCTCAAAGGTAACTCCCAAATCTGCTTTGAAATTGGTGGTCAAGAATACCACACACAAATGCCACAGATATAGCCCTGTCCCTCTACTCAGTCTTGTACAGACTGCTCAGAGGTGACCTGTGAGTAGCATACAAGGCCATCTCAGACTCAGCCTTGATGGAGTTGCTGCATATCCGTAAGTTGAACTCCACTCACACAACCCGCACACAATGTCTCAACCAGGTCTGTGACATTAATAGAACTTGTTAGTCGGATAGATTTGTGTACCAATGACTCCCCCCATCTGTGAAATAGACTTCCTCTCCTTGTCAAGCTGAGTACCTCACTAGCCCTCTTTAAGAGGAACCTGGATGACTGGATGGGAAACAGAAATATACCCCTGGGATTCCATCTGTCTCCCTGCTGGACAGGGAAAAACAGGTGCTGACTTTGTGGAAACATGGGTGAAATTCTTGGCTAGGCTTATAATGGCTTTCAGGCCAATAGCCTAGTATCGTTCTATGAACCTATGAACCTATAACAACTAAGGCAAGCCATAGCAGAGATAATGGACAACCTTGTTTAGTGCCTTTACTTATTTTAATTGGTTGAGAAATACATGATCCTAATTGTATAAAGGTAATGAAATTCTGATAAAGATGATGAATCAGCTATATGAATTTATCCAAAAAAAATGTACATTTTAGTATAGAAGACAAATAAGATCAATGTATAGAATCAAAGGCTTTATTTAAGTCTAAACTGATTGTTGATAACTTGTTTTTAATATTATTTGCATAATCAATTAATGTAATTATTCATTTGATGTTATCATAAGAATGTCTAATATAAAAGCATTTTGATCTTCATCAGTTAACATTAGAAGAAAATGTTTTAGCTTATTAGCATAGATAGTCGTAAATAGTTTATAATCAATGTTTAAAAGAAATATTAGTCTATAAGAGGAACATAATGATGCATCTTTATTTTGTTTTAATAGAGGGATAAATAAGTGTATATTTCCTAGCTGGGACATTAGATATATCCTTGACCAAAGAAAATACCCATAATAGTATGACTAATATTTCATTTGGTTTTGTAGTAATCTGTATATTTCCAGTATAACTCCATCATTATCAGCAGCTTTATTATCTTTTAGCTTTTGCTTTTTTGATTTGTTCTTTTTTAATTCTGTCATTGTATTTTTTCAGTTTTCTTAAATTGAACTTGAGCTAATTTATTGTGTGCATTTTTCATTAGAAATTGTTTGATTACTTCCTTTCACATCATAATATTGTAAGTATCATTAAGTTTGTTATAATAATTTCTAAAACAAATCAAAAATTTCTTCTATATCTGTAGCTTTCTTTTGTTATCTGGACTTTTAATTTCTCTAATATGATTAGAATTAATATTTTTCTGTGATCTGATGGCTAATTTATGCATACTGTTAGGATTTAAACAGTGTCATTGATGTTTAATTTTTTCCTAAATTTATTGGAACTTTATGTTGTAAAATATGTAGATTTATTTTTAATTTAATCTCATTTCAGTACATAAATTCTTATTACACTTTTGAATGTTAAGCTTTAGTTTGTCGATTTGTGTTTTGATTCTAGTAATTCCTTTTCCCATTGTTTCCTCCTATTAATCTACCAAACCATTATTTTACCATATAAACAAGCCTTTAAGGAATCTCATTGTATAACATCTGAGAACTTCCCATTATTATTTTTATTAATATAATTTTGAATTTCATCCAGAAACATTTTTTTTAAATCTTTTAGATGTAGCATCAAGGTAGCCCATTACAAGAGACTATGTTTCTTGGTTTAATCATGAATAACAAATGTAATAGCATTATGATCAGATAAGGAACATGAGATTGGGTTCCAAATCTACATAAATAGTGACCATAAAATAATGATTCAGATAAAGAAAAATCATTAATATCTTTAAAATTAAATAATACAATAAAATGTAACAAAGCTTTAGATGTAGCTGATATTCTAATTGTTATAGGTATATTTGAATCTTTTTCATTTAATAAACAATTGAAGTCACCAGCAATCACTGGACTTCCTTTCATATTTGAAATTATGATATATAAATAGTTTTTAGTAAATTTAGTTCAAATGCTTGGAATCCAATAAACATTTACTAAAGTATAAAGTAGTTGTATTTCCAATACAACTATTTATAATTTTGGGCATTAAAACAGATTTTCTCCAAAGATTTACAACACCTCTTCCTTTTTTTTTTAATTTGAGCTAAACAAAACTATAAAATCTTTAGAATTTAATCTGTCTATCTTCATTTAGCAAATGAGTTTCTTGTAAAAAAAAACAACTTGAGCTTTAAATATGTTCAGATATGTGAGTAGACTTCCCCTCTTGCAATCATTATTAAGACCATTTACATTAACTGAAATGCATTTTAGATGATGCATAGTATAATAAGTTAATAAAGGCTAAATACTGTTCTGATACTAACATTGTTTCTTCTAAATAATACGTTTTAACAGAAATTTTAACAGGGTGTAGAGGCACTTAGCCAACATGGGGAAATTTGCCCTTTTCCCCACTGTATGTGATCCTGGAGTTTATATATATATAGTTGGAGGGTGTGGGGGTGCAGTCCCCACTTGGGTGGGTTTGACATACTGTGGTGTGTTTTTAACTTTAATGTTGGCCAAGTGCCTCCATACCCTGTTAAAATTTCTGGTGATGTAAACATTTGGTAAATTCAGGTTTTGCTGATTTTTATCTCGATAAAGCGAGTTTCGGTAATATGGAATTTTCAGTCTACTGAAGTAGACCCATGTTTGTGTGTGTGTGTGTGTGTGTGTGTGTGTGTGTGTGTGTCTGTATGTGTGCGTACGTGTGTATGTATATATATATATATATATATATATATATATATATATATATATCAAAATAAATATACATATAAAATATATATATATATATATATATATATATATATATAAACTTATTTAATATATATATATATATATATATATATATATATATAAACTTATTTCTCTCCTCTTGCTTTATTCTTAGTAATTTGATAGGATTTGGGAACTTTGTTCTTTCTGCAATTGCCCTGGTGCTGTCTAGTGCATTTGCTTGTTTATGTCTGGTCTGGCTTTTGCCTAAATGTTTTGTAGTCACTGTTTGTTAGTCCCATTTGCTTTTCTCATTTTACCTATGTTACTGTGGTACTGTTGCTTTATTACTTTATTTCACTTGTTTGCTTTTTGTTATATTGTTATTCTTATGCTTGGAGCTTTTCTCCCCGGGCCTCTACTGAAAATGAACATGTATCCAGTTAGACTAGCCCCGTCAACAAATGTAAAATAAAATAAATAAATAAATAATATATATATATATATATATATAAAGATAACAGAATAATACAATGTAAGAATAATTCAAAAATTATTATAGACGCCAGATTTGAAACATTTATAACATTAATTAACTTATTGTTAAATAATCTAATTATGTACCAAACCCCTAACATGGATCTTAATATTCCTAGTAAAAAATTATACCTTTTCTAGTTAACACCATTTCCATATACAAATATAATCTAGCTGAGACAAAAGTAGAAAAACAAGATATTAAATCTTACTTGTATCAGGACATACTGGAAACCTATAAGCCTCCTTTCCACTGAAAGTATGTTCTTTGCCACTCCTTGCACTAGTGTAGCACTCCATATAACCAGAAAACAATGTTGACTGACATTGCTCATGTACAGGAAAAAAAGCAGGATAGATTGAACGAACACAGCTCATTTATTTATCTAAAAAATAGCATTGTGCTAATGGTGTAATATGAGGGAAAAATATATGTTAAATGTCAAAATCATATTATGCATGTATAAGTTAATTATGTAAGCTGTCCTGTGTTGAACAGTGAAACTCTAAATAGGAATGGTACCAACCATGATGCAAACTAGACATATCCACTTTAGTTTGAAGTGGGAAACATTGGTAAAGGACTTTCTGATCTCTTTTTATCTGCATGATTCAAGTCAGTTATTAAAATTTCAAATCAGAATAATCACTTGACTCTACAAATAAAAGCAAATAACAGCAAAAACTCTGAAACCATGATTGCTAAGAGCTTTAATTCCTGTTTGTTAAACAACTCTATAAGCTCTTGATGTAAGGGGTCTCAGGTACTACCTCATTGGGAAATTTGTAGTACCTGAGCCCCTTAGGAACTCTTTTAACTCAGATACATTTCATTCAGAATACATTATCAAGTTGTAACCTCCTTAATTTGAATAATTTCTTTCCCAAAAATAAAATATAGTCTTTTAAGTTATAATTTTCTACCATTTCAGGGCTATGGTGGTATTCTGCCCTCAAAGAAATATCCTAGTCCAACCAAGTTTTAAAATTAACATTAAAGGCATCTTTGTTTGCCTGCATAGGATTAAAATGATCATGGTTAACACTACCTGAATGTTGTATATGCTCAAAGCAGTTAAAATCCTCAGGATCAACAAATTCAGGATGTAATGACCCTGTCCAGCATCTTTAGAATGAACTCCACAAACCTCTCTGGTATCATCTCCTCTAGGATTCCTTTCCTTTCTAGTGAGTCCAGAAATGACTGCAAGAAGCTTATATATGTTTATTGCTGATTTACTTGTGTGATATACCTTTAAGATCTGATTGTAGGCTTTTTACACCAGGGAGAGATTTATCTAAAGACAGAATTTGACTTGTCTATTTTAGATTATGATGAAGTCTGTTGTATGCGGATGAAAAGCCGCATTGTGCATTACATAAGCTTAAATAAATTTGTGTTATCAGCCTTCAACAGGAGTGCCTATCTTTGGATCCATTTTGCAGTGGGTGGTTTTGCTGTTATTTGTTTGGATTATCTAGCTGGTTCTTCAAATTGTTGCATCACTTGACTCTACACAAAGTGTGTGAAGCACACAAAACACCATCTGCATTTGTCTACAGGGCATATCTGTATATCCTATATCACATTTATTCAAAACACCATGTATACAGCAATCACACTACTATCATCCACACCAGTTTCCTATACATCAGCTTCACCCACAATAAGACTCAAAGAGCCAGACATTAAATCTATAAATCTAGCAAATGGGAACCTCTATCTCACACTTTCACATGATTGCTTTGGAAAAACAACTTGGATCCATACTGTCAAAGAGAAGCTCAAGAAAATGTCTACATCTCCATACCACCAAGCAGAAACTCTTCAAGTTCAGCTCATACATCTTCCATCCACCACCACACATCAATAAAGACTGGACAAAGCAAGGAAAGAACCCCCCTAGAAATCAATGAGCAGGATACCTTCAAACTGAAAACAACAAAATATAAAGAGAGAGAAATAAAGGGAAAGAGAAAGGAAAAAAAATAGCAACACAGTCACAATATATATATATATATATATATATATATATATATATATATATATATATATATATATATATATATATACTGCTATCCAGACTATGTATAACAAATACTAAAGTGAACCCTTTGAAGTTAAAGCTAAATATGTTATATTATTGACAAAATTACTAAACATATTAACAAGTTAACTACAAGTATGTGTAAAATTTAAAACCATCTAGTGCACTGACTATATCTATAATTTTATCAAATAGTTAATTATATATATCTTTAAGAATTTATATACCCACGTCCATAGATATAACCATATACAAACAGGAATAAATATAATACTCACAGACGGACATAAACAAAGGCATATGAATTCACATAGAAATGAATACAAACATAAATAGTTGCATACACAAAACAACATATATTTATATTTTATATGAGAAAAGGAAATATTTTATCTCATTATAAAAAAAAGAAAAAAAAAAAAGAAATGAAATGGAAAGGTCCAGGTATTCATGTCCTACTAAAACAGGACATGTTACATTAGATTAAAAATATAAAATAAGTATAAAATTAATTTGTCCTTTAATATTTTTGTTCTTTTCATTGTTCTTCCAACCATTTCTTTCAGCATGTCTCTTCAGGGATGTGATACTCCAGTCCATATCTTCTGTTTGCTCTAAAATGTTATATATTTATTTATTGGATGTAGCCGAAAGCATAATTTAGTGAAGCAAAGGTCTTCTGAACAAAGGAAGGAAGAGTCTTAACTTGTCAGGAAACAGTAAATGAGATTTAATTCCCATTTTCTTCAGTTCTTTTATTAATGGTAAGCATGCTTTCCTCTTTGTAATGAATGTAGCTGAATAATCACTGTCAAACCTAATTATGTTGTTTACCATTTTAATGGGGGAAGTAGCCCATGCAGTTTTTAATATCAGTTTATTATCCTGGATGGAACTAACTCTTATGATAGCAGACCTTCATGAAGCATTTTTCTTTGAAGAAGATTTTGTCAGTAATCTGTGAGCTCTTTCAATTCCAAAATATAAAGCTTCCAGTAAGGTTAAGATTTTTGATAACTAAGAAGTTAGGAAAACTGCCACATTATTTCCTTCCTGTTTTTCAGGTAGTCCGTATATTCTACTATTATTTCTTCTAGATCTATTTTCAAGATCATCTGTTCTGTCCAGAAATTAAATATCTTGCTTCAAGAGAAATCCTTTTTGGTTTTCTCCTTCAGCTACTCTGCAGTCAATATAATTTAAAGGTTCCTTCATTCCAGATATCTGAGATTTTTGTCGTTTGACCATTTATTGTAGAGTTTTGACAGGAAAAATGTTAAAAAGCTGATCTTTTCTCTGATAAACTTCTTCAATATCTTCTTATGATGAATTTTATCAAGTTAGAAGTATTTCCAAAGTTTCTGTAAATCTGTAAAATATATTCCTGTCAGAAATAAAAAAATAGGACTGTAGAGCAAAGTTCTGATGCTGTTAACAGTTCACCATCCTGGCCACACCCCTAAGATAAAACTTCTAAATGGCCTCTTACTTAGAACTTGTACCCTGCACTAATCTGTACTCATCTGGTTTCAGTTAGTCCATTCTAAAGCACATTTTGTTTAAACATGGCATTGCTTGCATTGTACCAGTGGGTATGTGTGTGGTATTATAATAAAAGAGTAGATCATTGTGTGCTGCAGTAGATTACTCTTCAGATTACAGCTTTAATAACCACCTTAAATATTTATACAAAAGTTTAAGTCTGCCCATTTTTGGGTGGGTGGAAGGATGTAGATGTGAAATATTTAATGATATTTTCCTTCAAAAAATATTTTAAATTCTTCTGAGGGAGAGTGGGGGCCATTATCACCAACAGTTTTTTTTTTTTTTGCAAATCATCCTTGGAAAAGACAGATTAGTGTTTTTACATTTAAAGTGAACATTATCCAAATTCAAAATATCAGCGTTAATACATCTAAAAATAAGCACATCCATCTATAAAAATGTCTAAATGAAAATACTATTATACCTGTCAAACGTACTGCTTATGTTTGTTGCAAGGTGGCAAGCCCCCAACCCCCTCAATTCCCATACCATCCTTACTTAAATAAATTAATTCCAAGATGTTAAAACATTGCAGAAGGGTGCACACTGCTCTTAAACTATTGCTATCAAACCAGTTGTCTGTCCCATAATCTACATCCTCTTCAAGTTATTCATAATTATTGATCCAATAAAGTGAAAGCCTCCTATAGTACTTAATAAAAATAAATAATACCTACTATCAATATTAAATGCATAAAACACATACTAACTTCGATATTAGATAACTTTTTTAGATATTATATTTCAGATGAAAATGCTTTCAGTAATACTAAAGTAAATTAAAAGACATGCTCTGGAAAATACTCTCCATAATAGATATACCATCTTTTCAGCTGTTGTGTTCTCTACCTAAATTACTTCAGGTCACATTTACTGTGCATCCACTCTAGTATGGAAAATGAATCTGTAAAAGGGTTAAAACGACTACAATATAGTAATGTAGACGTCTGTTCCTGAGGACACACTAGGTGTTACTGTTAGTGCATTTTGGACCATTTAACATCCAATTCAGTTTTTGACTAAGTCTTCAAGCTCCTTATTAGTTCCATGCCATTACTCAAAGCCCTGGGTAAGGGGCTTCATTTTAGGCATCCCTAAGCTTTGCTCATGGGTAGTAGCCAGCATTATGGACTGTAGCTTTCTCAGAATTTCTACCCTGAAGTCAAATGATAAGTACCTTTACCATACAGAGAACTGCTCTTCCATTGCAGTAAATGCAGAATGTCAGAGGCTACCATTTCTGAGACATTCTTTTACAACTAAGTATACTCCTGGTTTCTCTTTGTATATCAGCAATCATCGAAGGGATCCATAGTTGTTGAGTTTTATGGCTTTTCATGACAGTCCATCTGCATTATGATATTGTTTCACTTACATTAATTATTTGCTTCAAATTGCATGATATACATTACTATAAAATAAATACTCATAAATCCTTATACTTGCTACTCAATAACAAATGCACATTCACATGAGCAAGTACATATAATACGCAAGTGCTTAAATACTTCCCAGTTACATTTAAACAGAAAAAGACACATTAACAAAGACATACATACAGTTGCACTCAGCAGTAAACTATCTGCTGTCTGATGAACCATTGGTAGGAGTCTGAAACAAAAAGTATCAGCAATACAATGATAAAAGTTATTATTTCAATTTAATATTCATTTATATCATTATCATAAATTCTTTTTGAGTGAACCTTTAATTTAGACTGTCTTGGAGGTTTCTGCAACTCTCATTATACTGCCTCTGTATATCATTAGAAACTCTGGGGATACCAAGGTAAAGGTCCTACTAGAAAAGGACAGTGATACTTAACATCCATCCTTTCCTTGTTAAGGTATGAAATCAGTTAGGACACTCCAGTGCTGGCTGCTGCCCTTCAGGGTAGCAACCTTGTTAATTACTTGTACCTCTCCATGAATCAAAATGGCATACTTGCAGTTGTTTTAGCTTATATGCTATAATCACAGTGGTCTGCTTAGCAGAATCTTCTACATGGGACTACAATTGTCCCATACTGGAAGTGTCTAATGATGAAGACTGATATTGGATAGATGGTGTCTCCTAGCAGGATTCTCACCTTGGTATCCCCCAGGAACACTGGTTTTGGCTTTCTGTATTTCTACTTATTTATTTATTTTATTTATTTATTAACATTTGGTGACCGGGGAAGTCCGACTGGGTCAGGAGCCCATTTTCAGTGGAGGCCTGGACAGAAAAGATTCAGCAAAATTCTGACATATACAAGTAAAGAAGAAAAAAAAACATTTTTACATATACAAGTAAAAAAAAAATTGATACATTGAAATTTGTGAATAAGTTACAATAAAATTATAAAAGCATATTTCCAGTAGAAATTATGAGTGCTATTAACAGAAGTAATAATACAGTAATATAGTGACAAAAAGCAGAACAAAACATTTGTAGTGTAACAATTTAGAGTAAGATAAAACAATATTATTAGTTAGTTCTATCAGAAAAATGGTTGTCATATATAAGGTAAGCAGTTAAAGTGTATAAATACATTGAGACAAGGAAAATATTTCCACTCAGTAGTTTTAGGTTAATGAGTGGTATAGACAGATATTTTCCTTAGTGTAGACAAGGGGTGACAGAGAGGAGATAATGTGATGACAAATCTGAGAGATATTGTCAGGTAGATATTAGAAGGAAAGAGATGTAGGAAAGAGGATGTGAGAGAGAAAGTAGGGAGACATGAGGTTGAAGTAGTAAGAGGTTGAGTAGTGTGAGTGGGATAAAGGGGAAGGTGGTAGAAAGGTAGATGAAAGTGTTAAAAATGGAAAGGAGAAGGTAATCTGTTGGTTTTAGAGAAACGGCAGATATGCAAGTTAAGAAGGCGCTTTTTTAGTGTAAACTTAAATTTTTTGGGACTGTCTATGGAGCTGATATTTGTAAGTAAGGCATTCCATAATTTTGCAACAGTATAAGGATATAGGCACTGGCCAGCTGTTTTATTAGGTCTGTGTACAGTTATTAATTGTTTATCTTCAGAATGGAGGGTTTTGATAGGACAGTAGATGTGCAGAATAGGTTTTAAGGCAGGACAGCTTTCTGGTTTGTATATAATTGTATGTGCAATAGATAATTGTAGATAGTCTAGATGATGAGAGTATTCAAGCCAGTTGAGTTCGGTAAGGAAGATCATCACAGTGGTCAGGGTGGTCAGATGTGACCATAGCGAATTTAGTCACCTTGTTATAGCAGGACTGAAGCTTATTTTTAGTGACGTGCAGGTTGTTGAAGATAGTATAATAGCGAGGGGAACAAATTGGTACTGGCTAGTGTTCTTTTGGTGAGAGTCTCCATGAAATTTGTGTGCCGATAGAGCAGCCCTACTTTGAAATGTGTTTTTTTAATAGCATTATATATGTATTGGTTAAACATACGTTTATTGTCAAAGGTGATACCTAATAGTTTAGCACCTGTTACAATTTCAATCTCTGTCTTGGTTTCTGAATATATTTTAAAATCAGATGAGATTGTTGTAGGTATGAAATGTAGGAATTTTGTCTTTTTGGGGTTGAATAGTAATCGTGCTTTGCTGAGCCATGATTTGATTGAGGTAAAGGCATCTTGGGTTATTTGCAGAAAGTGCTCTATGTTGTTTGAGGAGGAGATGGTGGTAGAATCATCAGCATATTGGATAACAGAGCTTTGAAGGGAGGCTGTGTGTACATTGCTAATAAAGATGTTAAAGGGTAGGGGTCCAGGAATGGACCCTTGTGGGACTACTATTTTGTTAGTTTGGTATTGTGAGAGACACTCTTGCCAGCTTAAATGTTGTCTGTCAGTTAAATAGCTGGTAAATCATTGTTGGGAGGGTTATGAACAGCCCATAGAATAAAGTTGCTGTAAAGGTTTGTGGTGTGAGACTGTGTCAAAGGCCTTTGACAGATCTATGAGTATTACAGTGGTTATTTGACTAGAGTCTCTAGCTTTGTTAACTATATCCATAAAAGAGATAGGAGCTGTTGTTGTGCTATGTGATGGTCTAAATCCATGTTGGGTAGGTGTGAGAAAATTGTTATGAATAAGCTATTTTAGTAGCTGTATGTGTATACCTTTTTCCAGCAGTTTTGATAAGGGAGATAGGATCAAGATGGGTCAATAATTAGTTAGTTCATTAGATTTTCCTCCTTTGTGCAGTGTGGTTATTATTGATCTCTTCCAAAGGTTAGGGACTTGAGGCTCCATGATGGATCAACTGATATGAATGCTGACAGGGTAAACAATTGTATGTGCAGAAATTTTTAAATATTCTGAAGGGCTATTGTTAGAGGAAGGGGAACAAGGTTTTAGTTTGAGAAGAAGTTTATGTATTAATGTAATAGGTACAGGTTGGAGAGAGCAAAGTGGAGAGTGAGTATTTGATGTGGAGGTATTTTGGTGAGGAAGTGAAATAACTGTGGTGTTTTTTTGTGTGCTTGAGTGAGGGGGTATAATGAGACTGTCTGTGGAGTTAGAACGTGTGGTAAAAATAGAGTCTGTAACTAATTTAGCTATGCTATCAATAAAGTGAGTATTAAACATATCAGCTATTTGGGATGATGTTTTGTCTGTGGTTGGTAATGAGTTTTGTTTGGACCCTGGGGTAAGAAGTGATGAGATGGTTTTCCAAAATGTTTTGGGGTTGTTTTTGTGGTCTGCTAATTGTTTTGAGAGGTTGATATTTTTTATCAGCATTTACTATTTTTTTTTTTGCTTTATGTAATTGCCTATAGTATTGTAGAGTAATAAAATTTCTGATATTTTGCCAGTATTTCAAAGCTCTGCCTCTGGTATGTAGTATCTGTTTTATGGACTTTGTTAGCCAGGGTATGTGGTTTGCTTTTGTTCTTTTTGTTCGTAGACGGGCTAGGTTTTTGATGGTGTCTAGAAATAATTAATTGAAGTAGTTGACAGCATTATCTAGTGGTAAGGTTTTTAATATGGACCTGCTGAAGGATCTTAATATGCTGTTAAAAAGTTGTGGATTAAAGTTTGTTAAGTCTGTGAATGCTTTGTGGATGTGGTTTTGGGTTTATGGAGAGTGATCCTATAAGTATATGTGAGCAAGTGGTCACTTAAGATATTAGGAAATGTAACTGTGGTGGTGGTGCTGTGGTAGCATTGTCGCCTCACAGTTAGACGTTGCCCGTTCGATTCTCAGAGCATCTTCTGTGTAGCAACATGCATGAATAGGAGTTCCTTCATTGAAGGTTGTGCATTAGGCCCGGCAAGCTAGTACTTAAAAATCTACTGCCAATCATTAGCGGACCGGAGTTCCGCTGTGGTGACCCCTAACTGGGATAAGCCGAAAGACACAAACAAACTGGGAGAAAAGTATTTTTGAGGATCGGACACCAGGATCCAGTTCAGGGTAGATCTTAGGTTACTATTGTTTGCATTCTAGTAGGACTGGTGATGAGTTGTGTAAATCTGTAAAGGTTGATACTATTTGCTGGGGAATCAGTGATTTATTTTTGCCAAACTGATACTGAAATCGCCCATGATGACAGTTCCATTGGAAATGTTGTCGGACAACCAGAAGAGAATGCTTTCAAGTATGGGAGTATTTTGGCCAGGAGACATTTACACTACTGCAGAAAATAGTTGTTTGATAATGTTTATGTTTAGAGATACAATGAGGATTTCAGCAGTACTAAATGTGGGAATTGGTTTGGAGGGAGGTAGAATTGTGCATGTCCTGGGACATATTAATGCTTCTCTTCCTGACTTTTTGTGAGTTTTGTCAGTTCTTAGCATGCTATATCCTGGTGGTATTATTTCAGTGTCTTGTATGTGTGGTTTTAACCAGGTTTCAGTAACTGCTAATATGTATGGGGAGGGCTGTGTTAGAAATGCATGGAATTCTGTTATTTTGTTGCAGATGCTACATATGTTTAGAGTGACTAGCAGCAGATTTTTTAAGAGGAGGAACTGAGGAGAGGTGAAAGTATGTGGGGGTCCTGAGTTGGGGTGGATGTCCCCACATATGGTTAGTGTGAAGTATTGGGGGAAGTATTTGTTAGAATAAATGGGTTTTATACTATCCTTAGCTTTTATGTTAAATTGTGAATTAGGTTTAATTGGGGATGGTAGCATTTTCAGTTTTGAAAAGTGTAGAATGTTTGTCTCATTTAGGCTGACTAATATATTTGAAAAGCTATCTGCTTGTCTTTTGAAGAGTGTAGACGAACTGGATGATTTCACAGTTAAGTTTATTTGTGTGTATTTGAGGGAAGTATTGTGTGAGTAGTATGAGAGCTAGGGTAAAGGATGTGATAAGGATAGTGTAGCTATGAGTTGTGACATGTTGTGTGAAACATAAGGTGAAGTATGAAAAGAAGAATAGAGGTTATGAAGAGGGGGTAGGAGAGAGTGAGGGTTAGGGTGGAGCGATGTAATGATAAAATAGGATGTAGTCTGCTGTGGTAGGTAGTTTAGGTGGAGGGTTATTTATAGAGAAGTAGGAGATAGGCTAGGGTTATATAGGAATTAATTAGGGGAGGAGTTATTGTAACTATAAATGTAAGTAAAGTTGGGGTGGGTGGGAATGGGGGTAGGGTAGGGGAGCAGAGTAAACCCAAGCGGGTCTGTATTATAACATTGAAGTGTAAAAACTTCAAATGTTATAATATCGAACCCATTCAACCAAACACCAGAAAACTGAACAGTCAGAATAGCAAATTTTTTCCCAGGGAAAAAAATTTGCTGTTCCGACAAACAAGCACACCAAAATAAATAATCCACCCACATACAGTTCACAAAACCCTACACTAAACCAGACATACACCACTAACTACCCACTTACCTTAACCCAATCCTAACCCTGCGGTCCCTAACTATCGCACACTCACCTTACCCGCTCCCTAACCTTAACTCACCTACCCCACCCTAACCCTCACATCCACACAATCGCACATTTACCTGACCTGTACCCTAACCCTAACTCACTTAACCCCACCCCTAACCTTAAGGTCTGTCACTACTGCACACTCACCTCATCCGCGCCTTAATCCTAAAGTCCCTAACTACCGCACACTCACCTTACCCCAGTCCTTTCGATCACTTACCTTAACCCAGTCCGTAACCATCGCACCACACTTACATGAACCCAATCCGTAACTTCCGTTTGCTCACTTCCCTAAACCTGGTCCATAACCATCGTGCCACAGTGCTGTAAATAGTGAAGCCATGGAACGGACCACTGAATTCTTACCCTAGGTAAAATTTCAATGTTCCAAGGCTTCGCTATTGTCAGCTTTCACTCTCAAGGGTTTGATATTATAACATTCGAAGTTTTAAAACTTCGATGTTATAATATAGACCCAACCCAAGCATAGTGAGGGCAAATGCAGAAGGGACACATCCTTGGTTGGACCTGCTTGCAAGAAACAATCAGCAAGTTCAAGCAGCCTGGGCAACAGATATTTAAAACTAAGAGCAGTAGCTTGGGAAAAATTGTAATCACGGGCAAAGGCTAAGGAGAGTAGGTAGCAGTATTTATTTATTTATTTTATTTTACATTTGTTAACCGGGTAGTGTCCGACTGGGCCACTGGAGCCTGTTTTCAGCAGAGACCTGTGGGGAAAAGCTCCACACACAATAGCATTGTCCAATAATAGTACAAAATCATAAAAAAAATTATAAAAAACATAAAAACAAATTACATACATATAATATTACAATAGTGCAGATAATGGTTAAAAACTAGAGCTAATTACAGGTTTAAATGTACAGGTCAGACCGCATGTATTTTGAGAGAAAGTTTTTAAAGGATTATGTAGGTAATATGCTGTGTGCTTTACACAAGCAGAAAAAATAGATTGGACATACAATTTGTCAAAATTACGGAATATCTTAGGGAAGTAGTCTCGAGGTCAGGAGATGCATGAGAAAAAAGGTAGAAGAATAAGGGAGCAGCTGAAGTTCTGGTGGTATGCAAGAAGCTGTGAAAAAATTACAGCATTGCAGTACAGTGATAAAATAAAATAAATAGAGCCTTAAACATACATTAAGTATCCGACTGATTTGGGGGCTAGGTGTATTCCTGAAGGTCAGAAAGTTTCTTTGCAGTGGTAGAACATTTATTGTGGGTAGTTCAGATATTGGAATGGTCTGGGTTGGTACTTGTTTTGGCATCTGGTCAGAGACTTCTACCTGTCATAAATTATGAGCTGGGACTTCTGTCTTTCACTTTTCAAAATGTTTAGTATCCATCCTATTCTGTTCATGATGCTGAACATCCATCCTTCCCTTTTCATTTAGGGTGCTCTAGTAATGGGTACTAACGTTAATATGCATAACTATTGTCTCCAGGATCTCAGATTAGGCAGCTTCCCCTGCTTTGATCCATATGCCTTCTTTAGATGCCTTGATTTGTGTCTACTGAATGCATTACTCTCCTAATTCTTACAGCAATATGACCCATGGGTGCTTTTTATTTCCTTTGATGGTCTTTTACCCAAGCATACAGGACTGTGTTAAAACTTTGTGTATATTTTGAGATTACTGTGTGACATCCCAACTCTGGACCAGTAACCAAAGAGCCTGAATCCTCACCACTGACACTAGAGAGGGACGTTCACTTAGAACACAAATAGATACACTCAGTACTTCCAGATGTAGACCTCTCTGCATCAAGCACAATTTCCCTTAAGAGCACACAGGGCACACACTCAGCCCAGGGTCTGTGTATCTCTATCTGTCTCCCTTCAGGTCCCCAATAAGACTCCCCACTGGCGCAGCTGTAGTGTTAGGTCCTCAGCCAAGTGTCCAAGCCATGTCCTCCTGCACCCTCTCTGTGAAACTAGTGCTTTGTGTCTCTGCTCCAAGTGGTTGACACACACTCTCAGATTTAATTTTCACACACATACACACACACACACACACACACACACACACACACACACACACACACACACTTGGGAAAGGCTGGCACAGATTTACTAGCTATGCCACCTTCTCTCCAGACTATAAGGTAGTTTCACTGCCTCCAGTCAGTTACTATAAGGCTCTTAAAAGGGTATCCAATTATACTGAGTGAAGTTAATAGTAATACAAATGGTAATGTTGACCAAACAGCCAGGCTTTCAGGAGTGGCCATAGTTATCACCAAATAAATATATGCAAATGCTCTCACAATTTAAATATTTTCTAAAAAGGATCAGCCACAATAAAAAAGTTTAAATATATTTAATAATAAATAATAAAAGAACATGAAAATACTAAATATCTATTTACAGTAAACACCACCATTTCAAGTCACAGGAAATACTGAAAATAACATAGCTGGAAAGAGTCACACAGTTAAAGAAAAAAACAATGCTTAACTATTCTCACTATATTTTCCTGACTACTCTAAAGAATTACTGTTCCTACTTACTGAATAGAGCAAGGCAAGATAACGTGGGTGAGTGGTTCTTGTTGTCAGATACAAGACAGAATACATAATGCTAAGAGTAATCTCCTACTACTATCTAAATATTATTTCTACTTCTAATACCCCTCTCAGTGTCCCTCTGTAAACTGTATATTTTCTTACTTATACCTTGTACCTGTTATGTTCTTGTATACTGCCTGTACCTTTTCATGTTTCTTTACCTAACTCTCCTATACTTACTTTCTAAACTACGTAGTATATGAAACTCATAGTGTTTCAGCTTCCCTGCTTAGCTGATTGATCACGCTCTCTTCTCTAACTGTTTCTGCCCCGCTTCGCTCCCTTCCCTACCCCCTTATCCCACCCACCCCACGTGCCCTTAGCCTTATACCTCACATACCACACCCCCTTTATAATTGCACCTATCCTAGACTCCTACCTTGTTTGCAACTTCCCTCCCAACTATACCTTCCTCAATTACCTCTCCTATCTCCCCTCCCCACTTAAAGCTAAATACATACTTTGACTCCTCCATCTAGCTACTCTTACTTATACTATAGTCTTAGCCTAGGTCCTTTTGTCTATTCCTTTCATTCTCACCTCAACATGCCCACTAAAACTTACAAACCTCCATCCAAGACCTCTGTAACAAAAATTGCTCTGAAAAAACTAACACTCCTGCTTATTACTTCTCTTGCTCTCACACTACCCTATTTCTTGACCTCTTATGAATCAAAACCTAATTACCACTTTAACTACTCTCCCAAACATACAGCTTCAGATTTCAAAAGCCTAAACTTTACTCAAACATTACATCTACCTCTAGTTACCTCTTAGCCAGATATCATAGGCTGTCTCACATTAAAATTCAAAATACTTACTGAACTTCCCTAACAAATCTTACTTGGAATATAACCGCTCTACCTTGGCAGATGGTGACATTCACCCCAACCCAGGGCCCTTAAATACTTCATCTGAAGCCATACCTGCTACACTAAACTCATCCCTTCTATTACCAACCTCCAATGCAAATACTTTACTCATAGGGCACCTTAATATCCGAAGTGTCAATAACAAAATCACCCATCTCCACTCTCTTCTTGAACACCACTCCTTTGATATTCTCTGTTTAACTGAAACCTGGTTAAAACCCTTTACTAAAGATAATGAAATCATTCCTCCAGGTTACAATATCTTGAGACTCGACCGCAAAACTAAAAAAGGTGGAGGAGTGGCACTACTATTCAAAACTGAACTAAATATAACATTAGTACCCTATGATAACCTGGACATTACCAAGACTGAACTTCTTATCACAAAGCTGCAACTAAACCCTAAAAAATCAATCTATATTATCTGTATATATCTACCTCCTGGAAATAACTCTACTACCATAAAAAATATCCTCAGTTGGGCCACTTCCACCTACCCACAAGAAACCATAATACTTGGAGACCTCAACCTTGACTGGTCCTCAATAAACACTAACAACCCAGCTTCTCATATTAATCTCCATGGCTTTACTCAGACAATAAACACCTCTACTAGGATTAACAAACCTAATAACAAAGAAAGTATTCTAGATTGGATTCTCGTTAACAAACCTCTACTAAAATATCAGTCCGGAACGCTACCTGATGACATTAGTGACCACAATCTAACCTATATTATAAGACAAAAGAATGCCTCTACCAATTCTCCTATCTATAGGACCCTACGTGATCTCAAATGTTTCAACCCTATCCAATTTAAAACTGAACTAAATGCCTGTAACTGGAACCCACTAAAAACACTTCCTCTTGAAGAAGCTGTTCAATACTTTAACACCACATTCCTAACAATTCTAGATAATCATGCACCAAAACGTTCCATCCGAATTAAATCTAAACCAGCCCCCTGCCTATCTAAAGATACAAGACAAAAAATGTTACTTAGAAACCAATCTTGGATAAAATGGCGAACTAGCAAATCTCCCATTGACCAACAGACCTTCAGGCACCTAAGAAACAGTACCAAAAAAGCTATCCTCTCTGATAAAAGGAGCTATTATAGTAATCTCCAGCAAGCGAATCACAATAACCCTCAAAAATTCTGGTCAACCCTAAACAGACTTCTTCACCCTGGACAGACTACCACTCCTTCCCCTTCCAGGTCTGAAAAGAATTCCTCCCTTGATACTGCCAATACTTTCAACTCATTCTTTATTGATACTATTAATTCCTTGGCCTCCCATCTCTCCAGTGACAACACTAGCATCCCTGACCTTGCATCCTCCAAACTACCAACCTTTAGGCTACAACCCATCTCCACTACCTTTATACAGAAATGTATCCACAAACTTAAACCATGCACCCCCTCGGCTGACCAGCTTCCATCGGAATTCCTTCAAAAAGCAGCCTCTGAAATAGCCTATCCCATATCCATTCTTATTAATAGAACTATAAATGAAGAAACCATACCTGACATCTGGAAAATCTCTCACATCATACCCTTACATAAAGGAGGTAACTCCTATGAATATTCTAATTATAGGCCCATAGCTCTCTTGTCCCCACTCACAAAAATCATGGAAAAATGTGTTCACCATCAGTTAATGAACCACTTAATAAAAAACAACATTCTTACTAACTGTCAACATGGCTTTAGGCCTTTTCATAGCACAACCACTGCTCTCCTGTCCTTTACAGACTTTATTAACAAGAATCGCAATAATAACATCCTGTCTTCAGCTCTCTTTATTGACCTGTCCAAAGCCTTTGGCATGGTTAACCACTCTCTCCTCTTAAAAATTCTCGAATCTCTTTCCTTAGAATCTAAGGCTGTCCACTGGTTTAGTTCCTATCTCACTAACAGGAAACAGGCCGTCCTCTGGGATAACAAACTCTCATCTCTTCTCCCAATTTCACTTGGGGTCCCCCAAGGCTCTATTCTCGGACCTCTTCTTTTCTCCCTCTTTATAAATGACTTACAAGTAGCTATTCCCCAGGCTACATGCATACAATACGCTGACGACTCCACACTAATTTGCTCTGCTAAATCCAATTCTGAACTTCAAACTAATACTCAAGCTGTATTTTCCAAAGTTGAAACTTGGTTCCTAAAACGTTGCCTACTCCTAAACGCAAAAAAAAACAAACTCTTACTCTTTAAGCCTACTACCAGATCCCCTACATTAGACTTCACTATCTTATCTAATAATGGAACCCTTATATCACCTGACTCTACTACTAAACTGCTAGGTGTCACGATTGACAACAATCTTTCCTTTGACTGTCATATCAACAATACCATTAAATCTGTAAATAGGAAACTTGGCTCTCTCTATAGAATTAAAACTTTCTTAGCCTCCCCAGCCAAAGTTACTCTTGCCCACTCTCATCTTATTTCCACTCTTCTCTATGCCTCACCAATCTATACTAACCTTAAGAAAAACAATCTCTCTAAACTGTCTACCACTTACAATAATATAGCTAGATTTGTTACTGGTAAGCAATTCAGAACTCACCACTGTCTGAATCTGCAGCAACTTAACTGGCTTGAACTGACAAACATGTTGCTTCTTTCCCAACTTACGTTTGTCCAAAGAGCTTTCTATCAACCTCATAACACACCTGTACTTTCTAACCTCTTAACCCCTTACTCTAATCTGAACTCACTCCACTATTCAAGCTAACTGCTAGTTACCTTAACCAAATCTAATAACCTAGCTGGTGATTCCCTTTTCTCGAATACCATTGGTAAACACCGGAATCAACTTCCTACCGAACTTACTTCCATTGCATCTACTGTTCTGTTTAAACAAAAACTCAGAATCTACCTTAAAAGCCACTGGATGTGTCCCTGCTCTAATCCTGATTAAAAATGTAACTTCCTTAGTTAACTCTCTTTTCTCTCTCCCTCTCCTTTTGTGCCTCCTGCTTTCTCCCATAGCTTTCTTTCTCCACCGTATATGGACTTCTCCCTTATATCCTTCCTCCATATGGCTATGTCTCTTTTCCAGACAGTATATATCTTTTATAAATCTGCTCTCTCTTTCTATTATTGTTTCTCTTTTCCTTGGTTTTACGCTTTCTCTTCTTGGTTTTAAAATATGAAATAATGTTTAATATGTTGTTAATTACCTTGTCTAGGAAGTTAAAGTCCTATTCTTTTTTTTTTTAACAATGTTCATTGTCTACGTCCTACCAGATTTTAATCTGTTATTTTTGCTTATGTTGTATCTCTTTTGTCTATATGTGGAGCTTTTCTCCCCGGGCCTCTGCTGAAAATGGAAATATATCCAGTTAGACTAGCCCGGTTAACAAATGTAAAATAAAATAAATAAATAAAATAAATTTCTGATTTACAGAATGACATCACACACATCTGGTCATCTGACTCTGTTTTCCACACTATCCCCCATCACTAGAAGCTGCCAGGGTTTAGCACCTATGTTCTACAATACACACTAGACCTCTAGCTAAGTTTTATTAAAGCATCTGTAAGCCATAAAACAATAAAACTATTCTACTCTTCCTACAGGAGCTACCAACCTATTCGCTAGCACAGACATTGCATCTCTGGCTCCATTCAAAAATGTGGGAATGACATCTTTGTGGCTTAACCTATAAAGTAATTTAATTTCAAGAATATTTTTCAAAGGCAGGCAGATTAACCTCTTCCCTTCCAGTATATGCTGTTACAATGTATACATTTAATTCAGTTACAATAATATATATACATTTATTTTGCTTCCAGCAGAGTGCACTGTTGATACATTTTAACACAAGCAAACCTCACAAATACATATTCAGCACAGGCATCTGTACAAATCAGTTTGATACACAAATTACATATAATTATTTACAAAATTCCAGCTAGCTGTGCTGGTATATGTCACACATCCAAGGCCCCACTTCTCCTAACATGGCTGTCAGTACCTCCTGTCATCACATCCTGTCACCAATGTTTTAACAAATATCAAATTCTAGTAAGTCCAACTATGACATAATGTTTCTTTTCGAAAATAGCATAGCCGGTGCCTCATTTGTAGCTACATTTGTGGTATCTCTGAATGTAAGCCCAAAGTTTCTTTTGTACATTACTGTGTTATTTTTATGTCTAAGCTCATGACTTTCATTGCTTTTTTTTTTTTTTTTTTGAAATTCTACTGAAGTCCATGGTTAGCTAGATGGGACACTGAAATTTAGAGGTTTGTACTATAGTGCTTTCAAACTGTAGTGCATTATCCATCACAATTTGAACATGCACACCATTTCTTATCAGTATTATCTTTAAGACTGTACTTGTTTTTTTTTTCTCCATAGTAGATGAATAGAAGAAGACCAGTTCATATCACTTGTAACTACACATGCACAAGTATAATGAAAAATGTCCAAAAACATTTGTGAAGTATGTGTACATGCATTGCCATGTTGCTCTTGGCCACTCTTTGAGGGGTAGTAGTAGTGGTAAGTTTCCTACCCCTCTGACATCTGACAGATTTGGAAAATAAATTCAAAGCATAATCCCATATGCTGCCATTATTGATAACTCCCTTGAACTACAGAAGTAGACAATTCTGGGGACATTTAAACCTAAATCTTTGGTAACTGCAGGAAATGTTTGCTTTAGTCATTGCAGTCAGAAGCCCAGTGAGATTGTGAATTTAGCACACTTGTGAATTCAGTCATTGTGTTGTGATCTGTGAATTTTGCTTGAGTCATGATAGCACACTTAATAATACCAATAATGGCAGCATACAGAATTATGCTTTGAACTGTTTTCTTTTATTAGCCTGGTCCTTCCAGTACTACTACAGTGATATGGTGTCCTTTCTCAATATTGCTCTAGTTTCTTCTTTTGGTATTTTAGTAGCTTCTGGTCGTGATGAGTGGTACAAGTATACTTTCTTAATAGGTCTACTTGTTGATGATGAACAGTTATTAATTGATAATGATTCTAAAACATATGTGCTTGATTAATACACATAGGGGTTTGCTTCTATATAACTATTAAAAAAAAATAGACCTGGCTATCAAGGACCTATTTGACCAAGGTATTATAGATTATGGTGTATATTCTTTTCTTGAGAATACAACCCCCAGGGTTCCCTCTATATTTGGGATACCCAAAGTTCACAAAAGCATCCAAGATCCCCCATTAAGACCCATAGTTGCTGCACAGGGTTCCAAGATTTCCCCCTTATCCAAGTTTTTGGATAAGAAGCTTAAACACCTTTGGGGTAAAGAGAACCATCTACTTAAGGATTCTTGGGAATTTTTGGCTAAAATCACACCAGATTTATATTCTCCTAATTTGGTCTTTTTGACTGTTGACATTGTGGACCTTTTTTCTGTAATTCCACATGACCTGGGTTAAGTTTGGTTGGAGGTAGCCCTTAGAAAAAATGGAGGGGCTAGTGAAAATGATATTTCTTTAGTAATGGAACTGATGGAATAAGTCTTAAACAACAATTTTTTATATTTTTCAGGGGAGTATTTCCAGCAAATTTCAGGAATGGCAATGGGGGCCAACTGTGCCCCCACCTATGCAGATATAGTTTTGTCTGTGTGGGAAAGTAAATATGTTTTTAATAGTATATACAGCCAGCACTGGACTTTCTATTCACGATTTGTGGACGATATATGTATTTTTTGGACAGGCTCAATTAACATGTTGGAAGAATTTGTCAAATATTTAAATTCCAGTACGGAATTTTTGAAATTTACACATCAAACTTCCAAGAATCAGGTGAATTATTTAGATGTAACCTTGAAAGTTAAAAAGGATGGTTTTCAATCTATTATTTTTAGAAAACCTACTTTTTCTAATAGTTATTTGAGATATACAAGTTCACATCCAAAATACCAGAAGAAGGGTATAGTCAAGGGACAGTTTGTCCGAGCCTCCCGGATGATGTCTGATGACCTTGACTATGTACATGAATGTTCAGTGCTCACAAGGTTGTTTGTGGAGAGGGAATACCCCCTAGATCTTATTGAAAATGTTTGTAGAGAAGTCAATGAAGCGAGGGGAACAAAATACCAGCCTATTTTAGGCCTAGGTAATTTGCCTATGCCCTCCCTTTCTACTGATGTTGATGACTTAAATGGAAGTTATAAAACAGAGTTTGTCACTGATTATAGTGCCAATTCATGTATTATTAAAAAAATAATTGAGGAAGAGTGGGGATACATTTGTGATAATACTGACCTTACCAATTTAAAAGGGAAAACCATGAAAACTGTTTTCCGTAAGGGTAAAAATATAAAAAACATCCTGGAATGGGAGATGGAGACTAAAAACCAACGTAAGGGTACATACAGATGTGGAGCCTGTGGGCAATGCAAATATATAGCACACACACTGACAAAGTTTATATTCCAGCTAGAAATAGATGGATTGATGCATCAAATTATTCTAACTGCAATAGTCAAAGATTAATTTATTTAAGTATGTGCCAGGTTTGTTAGGGGTTTTATGTAGATAAAACAGAAAGACATCTGAAACAAAGGATCTATGAACATTTTTATGAAATACAAAAGCAGAATTACAGCAATGCTTTGTACCGACATACCCTGACATGCCCACAGGCCACATTTACATTTTTTGTACTTGAGACACAAAGGAGGGACCACAGGGGGGGGGGGTCCATGGGAGACCCAGTTAGAATACCGGGAAACCTTTTGGCAGGTGTTGCTGGAAGCTAATAGGATGCCTGGTATGAATGACCATATATCTATTCTACCATTGTTAAAATTAAAAGCTGCCAAATTATGAATTTGTTTTTAACATGGATTATTTACAATTTTAATACACAAAGATTTTTTAACAACAAATTTTATACACATATATATATATATATATATATATATATATATATATATATATATATTTGAAATGTAATTAATGAAATATGTAAGGTTTTGTTTATTATAGTAATGTTCAATATTAGTACTTTTAGAACTCTTTGGCTTTAAAAATTAATTAATCAATTAAGGAAAATCAATTGGTGTATATTGGTTGTGAAGGAATATATAAATGGATTGTTTGAGGAGTGACATTTTATCTGAAGAAGTCAGACGGTTATACTGACGAAAACGTTGTGATTTTATTTTGACGTCAATAATAAATATTTCATTGTGGTTACAGTCTCCTCGTCATCTGGTATTGGTTTTGTGAGTTTTTAGTTATCAGTAGAGTCTTCGGTGGAGTTTCCTAGTAGTGGTAAGTTTCCTACCCCTCTGACATCTGACAGATTTGGAAAATAAATTCAAAGCATAATCCCATATGCTGCCATTATTGATAACTCCCTTGAACTACAGAAGTAGACAATTCTGGGGACATTTAAACCTAAATCTTTGGTAACTGCAGGAAATGTTTGCTTTAGTCATTGCAGTCAGAAGCCCAGTGAGATTGTGAATTTAGCACACTTGTGAATTCAGTCATTGTGTTGTGATCTGTGAATTTTGCTTGAGTCATGATAGCACACTTAATAATACCAATAATGGCAGCATACAGAATTATGCTTTGAACTGTTTTCTTTTATTAGCCTGGTCCTTCCAGTACTACTACAGTGATATGGTGTCCTTTCTCAATATTGCTCTAGTTTCTTCTTTTGGTATTTTAGTAGCTTCTGGTCGTGATGAGTGGTACAAGTATACTTTCTTAATAGGTCTACTTGTTGATGATGAACAGTTATTAATTGATAATGATTCTAAAACATATGTGCTTGATTAATACACATAGGGGTTTGCTTGTATATAACTAGTTGCCATTTACTGTCATTTCTGAATAATTTATTTTTCAAAGAATAGTGGTAATCATATTCAAGATTATGGATTTAGTTGTATGTTTAGATGATTTGTTGATTAATGAAAAGACAGAAAACAACCATATTGGTAGCTTATTTAAAGTGTTGTCAAGATCGCAATATAAATGACTGAGAATTATAAAATCAAAATGAAAGCATGATAAATCAGCAATTAAATTGCTGGGACATGTGTTTGACAGAAGAATGGGGCACAATCCTAAAAAGAAAGTGAAGGCCACCCATGAACTGTATCCTACTGCAACCTGTTTCAGAAATTTACAAGCATTTTTTGGCCTGATTAATTATTAAGGAAAGTTCATGCCTAAGCAAAGTATAGTTTTTACACTGTTGTATTGTTTGCTGAAAGTAAATGGTTATTGAAAGTGGAAATGATTTGACCAAAATACTTTCAGAAAATGTAAGCAAATGCTAAAGCGTGACAATGTGTCAGCGCAATGTCATCAAGAGTTATTGCTGTCACGTGTGTGTGATGCCTCAGCTTATGGCATAAGTACATTGATTCAGTGTCATGCCTTCAGGGTATGAAAGACTGTTTACATACCAACAGTCAAGCCTTTCTCCTGCTGAGACAGTATTTTTAACTCGTGAAATAAGCATTTGCTTTGATTTTTTGGAATAAAGAAGTTCCATTGATACTGCTGGAATAGAAAACTCATGTTGGTTACTGACTATAAAGCATTACTAGCATTGTTTCATTGGCAAAAGAGTTTGCCTAGAGTAGAGGCAACAAAAATTAACAGATGAGCTCGAATACTGTTATCCTGTATCTATCAAAGAGAGGAGAGTTTCCAAGGGTTAATGTAATGCTGATGGTTTCAAATCTCATTATCAGAAATGTCATATGTTACAGAGAGAATCATACAGCTACTGGAGCATTTTCAGGATATTCCTGTAAAAGCAGATTTGATAGCACATGCAACTAGAATTAACAAAGAACTGTCACTAGTTTTAATTTTTATGATAGAAGGCTGGCCAACAACAAATTTTGATGACAATACACAAATGTTTTTTTCAGCAAGATTTGAAGTTTTGGTGGTAATAATTGTGTCTAAGGGGGTACACAACTAATTGCTCCTTTAAGGTGAGAAAAGCTATACAGATAACAATGACGTTGCTGAAATGGAGGTGCTAGAAGTGTGACCTGGTGCACAAAGCCAGATGAAAAAAATCAAAGGTGTGTGTAAAGCATGTATTTCATATCAATGTGAAACACAAGATGTTAAGAGAAACATATTTTCAGCTTTATGAATTTCTTGGTGAATGCTGGAAAATTTTACACATTGTTTTCATCAAGCTATTTATGTTTACAGTAAACATGATAGAAGAAGGTGTGTATTTAAGATGTATGCAAGTACACTATGTACCTGAAACCGTGTCTTAAACTTCCAGTAGCCATTTGAGAAAACTTTTTATTTGCTGCCAGTGGCTTACCTGCCATACTATTATTGGTAATGGAACACTACTGTCCTTGGTTAGCAGCAATAGATGGGTTACCTGAAAGATTTGAACAAACCTTCGAGGCATGATTTAAGAAACTGTCAAATTCCATGCTACAAAGTAATGATAAAATTTAACATTTTTGTTACAAAACAGAACACCTATGAAATGTAATATAGGCCAGTCAATTTGCAAAACTGTTCTTAAGTAGACATATCCAAACCAGACAGGATGTGATCAAAGTAAATCTGAGAGGGATTGTCTGAAAGCAGCAGAAGCTAAAAAATAATTCATGATAGTGTGCATGCAAAGGACAGAACATTCAATGAAGTTTTAGTATATCTCCAGGAATTATTGTAGCAAAACAGGTACAGTTTTATATCACATTCAATGAAATGAAAATAAAAAAAAATCACAAACTAGTTTGCTAATTAGCCTATTAACTTATAAAGCAAATATCAGTGGTTGTGAACCTATGCATGAAAGGGAATGTCTGTTTACTGGTGCCAAATAAATAATCTTATTGATTGACTACATGTATGGACTATGGAATATCATTTTACTCCATTAAAGTATAGGGCTAAAATAAGCAAAGTAGGTAACATATATCCTGAGCAGCCGAGTACTCATTCTCTCTTTTCTTGATAAAATATTTGCAAGCTGTAAGCTAAGTTCATTTTCTACATGAGTTTCTTCTAAATACGTTACACTGTCTTTATTAAGTATTAATAATCAAGCTGAATCAATTGCACATTCAAAAATACTTCTCAATACGTAGCTCTCTGCCCGTCAGAGAACTGCTGCAGCTAACCTGATGAGGAAGAAGTGCCTTTAAATTACAGCTATCAAAAGGGCAGTTTATAGATCTCTTATTCGGATTTGTGAAGCTGTTGGAAATGACCAAGCTATGACTGTGTTTGAATATTTACAAGTTTATATTCCATGCTGTTTTTTTAAAAAGACCTTAGTTACTAGTTACAGGTTATTTGTTATGCCATTATCCAAGAACGCACTCACTTAGCAAACTACCCTTAGTAAAAATGTGTTCTTCCTTAACAATGTTTTTTTTTTCTTTTACATGTTTAGTTTTTTAGTATAGGAAAAAGAGGACTGCAAAGATTTTATGGAAATCCTTATGTGTTACCAAAACAACTTGTCTCAGTAAAGAGCTTGTGAACCTCATATAATGCATAAAAAGCAACCTCTTCAAGGACACATGTATTAATGAAGTAGAAAGCCAAGAAATGCAGATGCAGGGCAGCTTTACCAACAAGACGGACCCTTGGTTTGGTGTAAAAAAACTTTATATAAATCACAGCAGACATTGTAGCCGCAAAGTAAGGCTAATATACATAAAATAAGCACAGGATACAGATAAACGAAAAAATACACCCATATAAGACATAAAACCAAGAAGTTAAGCACTTTCGTCAAATGTTTGACTTCTTCAGAACTCAGAATTAGACAGGGTTCTGGGTCTCCCCTGAAAATGGACATTCTGTGCAATGGGCTTACCTGTTTAAATAATACGTAAAGTTTAAAAAAATGTAAAAACTCTGTATTACCCCTCTTTCATTCAACAGTAAACTTTTTCTAAAATAAAGAATGGCATTTTAAAGGAGGTACACTAATTACTGTGTCTATATAAAGCACTATACTCACTAATTCCTTCTTGATGTATACATGCTCACAGATTCATTGTTGCAGCCTCTTGGAATTCTTACTCACATAAAAAGATCTGCAGAAGACTATATACACAGTGCAACTGATGCTGCAGTTGCAGTAGTCATCCTTTATGTAAATCTTCCTGGACCTTTCAGAAAAACATGGGGAACAATTAAGGAACAGCATGTTTAGGAAGATAACTTAATAAATGGTGAAAAAGTATGCAACACTCATTCTACTTCCCCCTTCACTCACCTTTATCACTAAGGATAAAGTTCTGTACAGTGATTTGAATCTTTGATCGTGAATAAATATAATCATAGCAGGAAGTGGAAATATGATTACTGATCTTAAAACACATGTAGGCATACTCAGCCATCACCATCTGTCTGATTACAAACATGAAAAGTGCTTCCTATTGGACCTTCAGACAATTTTTAATCTGGAAGGTTTAGATATTTAATTAATTATACGACTATTTCTTTGGACTAAGTACCTATCACAGTAGAGGGGACCATGTGCTCCAATGATCCTCATGGTTTTGTCACACAGAGTTCTGAATTCCTAATAGGGCCATCTCTGACAAACTGGCATGAAGTGAATTTTGGATTAAATATGGTGCATTCTCCAGAGATCTCACTGGTATATTACGCAGAAGAATAGCCCTTCTTTTTAAACTGGTTAAGAAAGCAGATTATGGCTCAAAAATATACAGATCTTGGGCTTTCCTTGACATTGAGTTCTTGATTTCTCACTTGTCATGTATCTGTCCTTGCTGTAGTTGCTTTAGCTTTCCTATATTAAAGGAATTCACAGACTTTTACCATTGGTAACATTCTCCTCACAAAGCTTAGTTGTGACAGACTAGTGGTAATGAGGACTGGCCAGCAGAATACATCAGTCTTTAGTCATACATGAATCTGCATGCAGGCAGGAGCTGTGTGTTGGTTAATTGGTGCCCGGTGTGAGACAGAAGTGGAATTTGCCAGATGCTGCTCTGACTAAACAGTCCTTTCAGAATGTCTCATTATAGACCTCATGGTGAGTGGGCTAGAAAATGTGCTCTAAACCTAGGCTGTTTCACCTTCTCATAGTTAGAGCATTGTTTACATGGTCAAAGTAAGAACATATCTATAACAAGAAACATTTTACTATTAGGAACATCTAGTACAGATAAAAAACAAGAGGATCTGTTATCATTAAAAGGAAACTTGCAACAACTAACAACAGCAGTTTTCCACTTAGAAAGGCAGGATTATCAGGTGGGGAACATTAAAGAGAAAGGAGTTGAGGTTTGCCATTCTTTTAGAAAAGAAAGCCTACTCACAGGTGTCGTGGCAAAATTTCAGGCTGTTAGCGATTAAGCATATATTAGCGCACAAATTGTTAATTAGAAATAATAAGAAAAGTATAAACAGCATAAAAATTTGGGAACAAATCTTTAATATTATTTTGGCGTAGCGGTTCCTATCCACTTTCCGTCAGGACATTCTGTATGTGTACCAACACATTCTTGGATTAGATAGAAAATGTAGAAATAATACAAATTATTGGCTTGAGTTGGTTTATAATTGTCTATTGTAGATGCTTTTATGTTTAATTTTTTGTGATTTTAATTTCCTGTACTTGGTTAAAATGATATTTATTCTTAATGTATTATAGGGAAATTCAAAATGGAACTAAAACATTGGAAGCAATATTGTACATAATGTAAATAGTGTGTGAAATGTATAATGGTTTGGCAAAACAATAAAAATGATTATTGAAAAAAAAAAAAGAAAAGAAAGCCTACTAAAGAAAGGTGCATTCACAGTATTTACTTTACCACTAAGAAAGAGTTCATTAACCAGCTTACCAGCCTATCCAGCAGTATCAGTGATCAGCTTTTTGCCCTCCAACCCAAGCTCACCAACATTTAGTACACTGCTCACATGAGAACATATGTTTCAACACGAAACACTGATGAGTATGGCCAGGAACACTTTTACACCAGCCTTGGTGAAATCCTGAACAGCACCTCAGAGGAAGGTATTCTTCATGTCTTTAGTGCTTCAACTGGTGGTGAGTCAAGTGTCTAGAACAGCACCATAAGTAAGGAAGGACAGAATAAGTAGAAAAGATAAACACAATTGGTAGTCTGATGTCCAATAAAGTTTAAGGCGCATGGCCTGATAATCAGAAGCACTGTTTTTAGACAAAACAATTTCAAAAATACTTGAATACACCCCTCATTTCTGGTTCTGATAACTCCTTACCCACAATACCCACTTGTGACTGAATGGATGTCTACATTACAAGAGACATGACAAGTTGATAACTGCTAATATTCTGTCTATCACCTTCTCAGATTTGTCATGAACATTCAGCTCACTCAGAAACACAGAATAGAGCCATAGTCATTTTACAGTAAACTCAACACCTGTTGCCTTAAATATACTTTGGCTTAAGAGGACTTCCAGTTATATCTTCAAGCAAAATATTATACCATTTTGAAATCTGTTGATGACACTGAGACATACTGGAAAGAGTGTATAACTGCCATTCACTCACCATGTGCTTAATCCAGTGGATTCACCTCCTGGCATGATGAGAATGTGATGACAAACTTAATGAGTGAAAAAAGAAGAGTTCAGTATACATATCAGGATGGGCTCTCACAATGTTCATTCTATTAACCCCCACACCACACACTCAGGCACACTAGGGAAAAACTTGGTTTTGCTGGAATATTGATATTTTTTTCTACCTGAAGCTACAGAACTTGAAACACTTTTATTTAAATAGCAAGAAGTACCAGGAAGTGTGCTGTAGTTTATATATTATTTTTCTGAAAAAAATATAATTGTCATTGAAAGATATGTACTTTTAAAGGTTCAGAATTTTATGGCTGCATCTTTAAGACTGAAATGTTTTGGTCATTTTTTTTTAAATTTTTTAAGTGAAGTGTTTTCATTTCTTTCTTTTCTAACTTTGGGCATATGTCACACACAGTCTTTTATAGTTCATAGATTCATAGGTATATACTAACGACCACAAGGGCCCATATGAGTCTAGCTGCACAACCCAAATGTAACCCACAAATCTGATTTATATTTGATTTACAGGGAGTGATTTACAGACTGCCTCTGCCCATTAGGGAGACAACAGCCAGACAAAGGATGAATGTCTGATTACCCATCCATTGGTCCAAGACGAGTTTAAATAGAGATACAAAGGAACTCTGCTTCACATAGATAGGGAGCCTGTTCCAGAGAATGGGAATTCTCTGAGAAACATATCTGTCTCTCTAGCATGTCCTATTTATGTCACAAGCAAAAGTCAGGTCTTTTAAACTAGTAGTTCTGATGCTGTTTATTTGTGGATGTGCAAAAGTTCCATCAAAACAGGGTTTGGGGATGCCTTGTATGCCATGTAAAGATCACCTCTCAGAAGTCTGTATGAAACCAAGTAAAGAGACAGGTCTTTTGAGGCAATCAGAGTAGGACATTGTGTGTGCTCCCTGTATTCTTTTTCGTATTATAAAGGAGTTTATACCTAGTTCCATAATTCTGTTGACAATGCCCATGTGGGGAATTGTACCAAATGCCTTAGCCAGATAGAGTTAGGCAGTATACACCATTTTCTTCTCATCCACTGCCTTAGTGACCTTCTCAAAGAAATCCTCCAGACTCAGTAAGCATGATCTTCCTCTGACAGAGCCAAACTGGATTGAACCCAGTGCCTAGAGGTGTCCTACATCCTTGTTGATAATTTCCATGATAATTCCTTCCATGGCTTTGCAAGTAAGACTAGTAGGACTAATGACTTTGTAGTTTCCAGAATCTGTTAAAGATCCTGCCTTATGAAGGGGGATGACTGTCGCAGTCCTCCATTCATGTGGCACAAAGCCTGTTTTAAGAGTAGAGTTAAATAATGACTCCAGGGGTCTTGATAAGTCATATTTTAGACTATTCAGAAGGCATCCTGGGATGTTATCAGGGCCCATTGAGGCCATGTCTTGGCTTTAGTAAGTGCAGTCAGTACATGCTCCCCAGATATAACTGGAGGGCTTATGACTGAGAGTGTTTTTGGGTGATGGTTGGGAGTGTGTGTGGGGGGGGGGGGGTGTAAAGTTGGAACCAAATTTGTCCACTAACAATTTCACTATATTGCCATACTTGGTGAATGTGGCACCATTAACCACCAGTTCAGCACATTGCTGTGTGGCCTTGAGGTTTTTGACATAGCTGTAGAAGGCATTATGGCTATCTTTCACCTGAAAGGCTATCTTAACCTCAAAATTGCCTTTGCTTGACTTAATTAGCCCTCTTCGTTGCCTATTTACTTTGATGAGAGAGTGTTTATCTTCAAGGGAATTACCTTTCCTGATTTTTGCCATCATTTTAATCCTTTTGTTATATATCCCATTTAATTTTGGGATGGCACCAAGTCAGTTTGTTTTTGGGGGTAGTCCTTGGCTTACTTCTGGTATAGGCTGCTGTGTTCTTTGTGTTTGGAGGGGCACTGAATTTTGACAAACCATCACTTAATAACAAGTATTTTGCCTTGGAATACTTCCTAACTGGTACAGTTTTCAATGGGATTACAGAGTTGATTTTGATTTTGAAGGAGACAACTTTATAATCAGACCTTACCGTGGAGTACAAGACAATGGGGGAGTGCAGCATTCAAATAACATCCTGCTCGCAAACGAACACTAAGAAAACAACAACCAGGGCGCATACATCACGGAGCCAAGGGAATGGCTAAAAACAAACTGAATTTGTTGAACCAAAATAAATATATGTTAAAATAAATGTATGTTGAGTGCTTTCATCTTTCAAGTATAAGACTTCATCAGAACAATGAATAGAAAACACAGCCCACATTTACAACCCCTAATTACCAAACCAACCAATCCAAGGAGCCAATCAATTAACATCTTATATAAACTAATTTTTTCTTCTTCTTCTTTCGGCTTTTTTCCGGTAAGGGGTCGCCACAGCGGATCACCTTGTCCGCACATTGAATGGCAGTGGAGTTTTACGGTGTCGAGTTGCCAGCCCAACCTTCCACAGAAGGCACACTCACACGCACACCTAGGGCCAATTTAGAGTGTCCAATCCACCTGCAGCATGTCTTTGGGATGTGGGAGGAAACCGGAGCACCCGGAGGAAACCCACGCGACCACTGGGAGGACATGCAGACTCCGCACAGAAGGCACCCCAGCCAAGGATCGAACCGGAGAACCTCTTGCTGTGAGGCAGCAATGCTAACCACTGCACCACCGTGGCCGTCCAACATCTTATATAAACTAATAAATTATTTAAATAAAACCATTTTTCAAAATGCCTTTTTTTTTTTTAAAATTAGTCTCTCACCAGAAATAATCAATTCAAAAAGTTTTTCTAAGGTTACATACAGTCCTGTCATACAAACATACTGTTATAATTCTTATGTCGTTATAACTTGGCTGCACGCATTTTCAGGACACTGATAATGGAAATATTGTCATTCATTCCTGAGGGTGTCCCTGTATCTAGCCTAAGCTGCCACATTAAATCACTGTCTATTCTCCCAAGAACCCCCAGTGGGCTGGGAAAGTACAGTTGTGTACACTTACCATAAATGTAAATGTTCGAGTGTATTCACTGTTGCAGTCATCACACTTCGGTCATCCTGCCAAGGGTAGCCCTCAGTCTCAGTCGGTCTGAATACCAGAGACTTAGTATTTCTGCATCAGTTGCTGTCACTTCAGGACTAATGTCAGGTTGTCAGGGGTATAAAAAGAGGCAGCCAACGCCATCACATCAGTTTTTCTTGCCCCAAATGTCAGGAGCCCTCAAATAGGGAGCTAAGTTATGGTGGAAAAAACACCATCAGTAAAAAGCAAATACCAATAGCCCTATAAGGAGTGAGTAAGAGAAATAGAGAAGGAGAGAGACAGAGAGAGACAAGGGGCCTGGACGGTGGGAAACCAGGATTGCAACAGTGAATACACTCGAACATCTACATTTATGGTAAGTGTACACAACTGTACTATATTCTTCGTGTTTCACTGTTGCAGTCATCACACTTGGGTTGATTCCCAAAGCTGAAGAATGGGTGGAGGCAGTCAAGAAGAGTTGGGGCTGGCTAGTGAGCCCTGCAGGAGTCCTGTTGCAAAGCCCGCCCAAGATTTGGAAAAGATAGGCAGGTGGTAATGTTTGGCGAAGGTGTGAACAGAACTCCAAGTAGCAGCTTCCAGAATGTCCCTGGTAGGGACTCCTCTGAGAAAGGCTGTACAGGTTACAGGTTGAAGTTGCCCTATTAGAATGTGTTCTGACCCCCTGAGGGGGTGGTTTCCTATGGTGTTTGTAACAGAAATGGATACAGTGTGCTAGCCATTTGGAGATGATTTGTTTTGATATGGCCTTACCCTCTGCCCCTAGTGCAAAGCTGACTAGTAACTGGTCAGGTTTCCTGAAGGCCTTAGTCCTATCAAGGTAGAATCTGAGCTGTCTGTGCATGTCTAAAGAGTGCAGGATCCTTTCTCCCTTATTTTGAGGATTAGTGAAAAGGGTGGGCAAATGGATAGATTGGTTGAGAGCCACACTGGACACCACTTTATGCATGAAGATAGGGTTAGTCCTGAGGGAGACTCTGTCAGGATGAAAAATAATGAAGAGCTCCACAGCCATAAGTGCTAGTAGCTCAGACACTCTTCTAGCTGAAGTGATGGCCAGAAGCAAGGCTGTTTTCCAAGAGAGGAAATTTAACACTGCTGATGCTGCAGACTCAAAGGGGGGGGGGGGTAGCGTGAGCTTTTCCAACACAAAATGAAGGTCCCAAGCAGGGGTGGGGGCTCTTCATGGTGGCCTTAAGTTGTTTGCCCCTCTCAGGAAATGTTTGAAGAGATGGTGAGAGAAGAGAGGTGGCTCAGTGCTGTAATGTGTAGAGATGGCAGAGGCATGGATCTTAATGGAAGAGAAGGATAGGCATCTGTGGTGTAGGTCTGCTAGATAATCCTGGATGAGAGGTAAGGAGGGCTGTACTGTATCTACTCCTTTAGAGTGAATCCAGGAACAATATCTTTTCTACTTATCAGCATAGGATTTCCTTGTACTGGGTCTTTTGACTTCATGAATGACATCCAGCACCTGCTTGCTTAGGCTGGCCATTAGATGAGAATTCAAGGAAAAAGCCAGGATACAAGGTTCAGGGTTTGCAATTGTGGATGCAAGATCCGTCCCTCCTGCTGAGTGAGGAGGGTTGGGATCTTGGTTAGGTGCCATGGTGGCTCCGGTGACAGACTGCGCAGTAGTGGGTACCAGTGTTAGCGTGGCTAGTCTGGGGCAATCAGGATTGCCCTTGGTCTTTCCTGCCTTATATTGAGTAGTACTCTTGTAAGAAGAGGCAGAGGGGGAAATGCATAGATTGAGAGGTTTCCCCACTGGAAGGATGGGCCATTCACTTTCCAGGCCTTGCTGTGAGGTACCCTGGAGCAGAATTTGCTGAACTGGTGATTGTAGGTGGAGGCAAATAGGTCCACCTTCAAGGTACCCAATTTCTGGGTTAGTAGGCTGAAGGTGTTATGGTCTAATTGCCACTCATGTGGGTCTAGGAGATTTCTGCTTAAGTTGTCTGCCAGAGAGTTTTGTTTGCCGGAATTGAGCTTGCAGGTAAATATGCATAGCCAAGGCCATGTTCCACAGGGTCATGGCTAGCCTGCAGAGTGGGTAAGAGTGGGTTCCCCCTGCTTGTTGATGTACCACATCACTGTGGTGTTGTCAGTCTTTATTAAAAGGGGCCCCGGTGAGAGTAGGGATCTAAAAGCTGTCAGAGTGTGCTGAACAGCTAGCATCTCTTTTTGGTTGATATGCAGATGAATTTGGTTTGGGCTCCAGTGGTCCTGAATGCACCTGCTGTCCAGGTGTGCACCCCAGGTGTAGTCTGATGCATCTGTGGTTAGGGTCTGGGTGGTGTGGGGTTGTGCAAAGAGAAGTCCCTTGTTGTGGTTGCATGCTGCTGCCCTACAAAGAAACTCTGTCCTGAGACAAGGTTTTATAGGTATGATAGTTCCCAGGTCCTGAGAATGTTGGCACCAAAGACATTTTAACTACCATTGAAGTTTCCTCATATGCAGTCTGGGATATGAAATTAGTAGAATGCAGGAGGCCATGAACCCTAGAGCCTGCAGGATTTTCCTTGCGGATAGCTGTGTTCTGGTGGCCAGTTGAGCGACGTAGCCTGTCAGATAGGCTTATTTTTCTGGAGTAAGGAATGTCATCTGGGATGCTGTGTCCAAGCTTGCTCCCAGGAATACAATTTTTTTGACTGGGGACTAGTTTTGATTTCTTTTCATTGATAGTGTACCCCAGGGAGGGAGCAGTGTATAAGCCAAAGGGAAGTGCAGAGAACTGATAACGCATAGATCCTGCCCTGAAACATAGATATTTCCTGCAGGAGTCCCTGATAGGGATGTGCAGATAGGTTTCCTTTAGGTCTAGGGTGGCTAACCAGGCATCTTTGGACAGCATAGGGAGAGCATTTTGAATTTTGGTACCACCAGGGAGGTGTTTAGAATGGACAGATCTAAGATTGGGTGCCAGGTGCCCTCTTTTCTGGGTACCAAAAAAAGTCTGAAATAAAAATCTTGGCCTACCTGTTCTGCAGGAACAGGCTGAATTGCCCTTATGGAGAGCAGGGACTGAACTTGTTTTTGTGCCTCTGCCCACTGGTTTGGAGGAAGGTCTGGGAACCCTTTTGGGGTTGGCAGCATGTGGAAATAAAATTTGTACCTCTGGGATACTATGTTGAGGACCCATCGATCATTGGTGATGGAGGTCCAGTGTTTTGCATAGTGGGCAAGTTTTCCTCCTAGGGGCACGAGCAATTAGGCAGAGGTGAGGAATGGAGTTGAGAAGTCATTGTGAATTCTTTCTGTAAGGGGGTGGCTCAGCACTCCCTGTTTTAGAAGTGGAGGTACTCCATTGCTTAGATCTCTGCATAACCTGAGATCGTAATCTGGGGGGGGGTCTGTTTCCCCTGGGTCTAGTTTGAGATGGCCTTGAGGAGCTGGAAAGGACCAGTGTTTTGAGGGTCAATGCCTACTGAATCTTGGAGGCTGCACTTGCAAAAAATCTTTGACTGTCTGCATAGACTTAGCCTTTTCTTCCATCTTTTTTAAAACCTCTTCTGCTTTGGTGCCAAACAGATTGTCTTTGTTCAAAGGAGCGTCCAGTAATTTTGATTTGACATGGTCTGGCAAGGTCTGCTCCTTAAGCCAAGCATGCCTTTTAAGTACAGAACCTGTGACTGCTGCCCTGCAAGATGCTTCTAGGGAATCAAACCCACATTGCAGGGTATGCTTGCTGACTTGGCTTGCAGAATGCATAAGCTCCTGTAATTCTTTATTTTCTGCACAGTCAGGAAAGGTAGATCATTTTTGCTTAATAAGTTCCATAGTATGTTGCTGGTATTTCAGCAAGTGGAACTGACAATTTAATGCTCTAATGGTGAGAGTTGCAGAGGTGTATACTTTTTTACCCCATCTGTATAAAGCTCGGGAATCCCTGTCAGAAGGGGTGGGATTCTTAGCTGTAGTTGCTTTTATTCCTTTAGGTCCTTGGGAGATGACCTCTGGGTCAGCAGTAGGATTTTTGAAAAGAAATTTGTGAGAGTCAGGGACTCTATAGTACCTGTCTGGTTTCCTTGGAGCAAGGGGTAAAGTATCAGGAGTTAGACGGGATTCCATAAAGACATCATCCACAACATCCAGAACAGGAGGGATAGCTAAGGGTCTGTGCTGTGGTAAATCTAAAAATTCTCTGAGTCTCTTTTTGGACTGAGGATAATCCTGGCATTACCAGTGGAAATGCTCTCTCAAAGTATGTAGGGTTTCACCAAAAGAAAAATCCTCTGGAGGGGAAGCAGAAGGAATGGATTACTCTACATCTGAATCCTCATAAGCAGATAAAGGCATGTCTTCATATTCAGAAACCTCAGAGTCATCGGACTCTTGGTCAGTTAAAGCTGCTGGGGACAAGTCTCTTTTATTTTTAACAAGGGAAGGATGGCATCCCCTAATCAGCATGATCAGGTCTTCTGCCATTTTAAGCATTTGAGATTGTGGCAAGGAAGCAGGCGCTTGAGCTTGGGTCATCGTTTTTTTTAGGCATAGCTCGTACTCTTGGCCTCAGAAATTTGGAAGTTTTAAAAAGAACTGAAGATGCAAAAGAAGTCGTCGGTTTGTGTCAAATATTGGTAATGCAAAGAACCTCCTCAGAAGCCGGTGCTTGCACAGTGGCTCCAAACCCATCCAAGGTAGAGACATCCGCAGGTTCCGTAGTCAAAGAAGAGTCTTGCGGCATACTGGACTCCGTTCGGGTCTCAGTAGCGGCCTGCGAATCTATTGAAGCGGGCATCAGGGGCTGTGAAAGCACTTCACTGAGTACCAGCAAACTGGCGACTAGCTTAAGAAAGCATCATCAACAGTTTGGGACTTGTGCGGTCTGTCTCTGTCTTTATCCTTATGTTTTTTCAGAAGATCGGTAGTCAGATGGCTTACCGAAGCCATTTCAGAATACAGAGATCGATAACGAAAGTATTTAGCTACAATAAGGGCCCAACAATGAATAGTTTGGGCATTGAACAAAGCACAAAACTGACAGCGAGGTACGTCATCATCTGGACCTAAACAGGTGACACAGTAAGAATGGAAATCTCGGTGTGGTATTTGCTTTCCACAGGCAAGACAATTGTTAACTTTTTCTGGCATCAGTTAGAGCAAGAAATGTATCCCCCAATGGGGTACTTAGCTTTAGAAGACTTCAGGATGATTCAATTTCGGAAATGAAAATTCAGGTAGCAGCCGACAGGCACTCGTGCGAACTGCTTCTGCTTCGGGCTCCTCAGAAGAAAGACTGATGTAATGGCATCGGCTGCCTGTTTTTATACCCCTGATGACCTGATGTCAGTCCTGAAGTGACAGCAACTGAGGGAGAAATAATAAGTCTCTGGTATTCGGGCCGACTGAGACTGAGGGCTACCCCTGGCAGGATAACCCAAGTGTGATGACTGCAACAGTGAAACACGAAGAACGTCAATCTGTTCAAGTACATAAAAGGAGAAACTGCTCTGGGTACACGTCCTAGTATGTTTATATAAGGCATTATTTTCGTTCCCATGTTCGATATCATACATATGCTTCTAAATACACTTCTTAATATATCTTTCAGTTTTGCCTATGTAAAACCCAGTGCAGCTCTAGCATGGGACTAGGTATACCACCCCTTACTATTACAATTAAAGTGCCCTGATGATTTAATCCAAAAGTCTCTGGCTTCCAAAAATCTGTCCGTAATTACTAATAAACTCACATTATTTACAAGCCCTGCATTTAAAAGTACCTAACCTCTTGAAATTCTTATTCCCGTGTCCAGTCTTGTTTGGATTCCCTAAAAACACCCTGATGTTCCTGTTTCCTCTTTTAACAAAACTTAGGGGAATAGGTAAACTCTCCTTAATCCCCAGAAAACATATCAATACTTCCCAATGCTCCTTAATCATATTCTCAATGTCTTTAAAGTAAGGATTGAATGTATAAATGAAAGCATTGTCAGGATCAAAATCCATAGTACATGCAGAACCGACATCAACCATATACATGGACTTCTCCAAAATGTGTTAAAATTTTTTTCACCACTCCCAAACTATTTCTCACTGGACATTATCAATAAGTTCTTGGGGATAGTCCATTTCCAAAAAAAGCTCTCTAATAAACTTAACGTCATGTAAAACGCATTGTAATCTGAGGTCATTTGGGCTGCTCTGATAAACTTCCCTTTAATAATTCCCCTTTTCTGATGGAATGGTTGCTCACTTAAATAATGGAGGTAGGAAATGGAAAAGGAATCCTCCCTATGTATTTAGAATGCAATCTACATTGCACCCTATCCTTATATAGCAATACATCTAAATATTTCATGTCCTCACGGGAATAAGAATAAGTAAACCTTAAAAAAGAGGTTGTCTTCCCAATGTAATCAAGAAATAATGTTAATTCATGCTCAGTGCCCTTCCATAGTATGCAGATATCATCCAGGAAGCAAGTGCACAAATGCCAAAAAGAAGCAAAGGTTGAATTTAAAATAAAGTTCTTTCCCCAAAAATATAAAACTCAATTTGCATAAATGGGAGCACAACATGCTCCTATGGCAACACCTTGAACATATTTGTAAAACTCCCCATTAAAGAACATAAACTTATTATCCAAGATGATTTCCATAAATTCTTTGACAGACAAAATATCCAAACTCGTCAGTTCATGATTTTCGAAAATAAATTCCCCAAACCATCTATGCAGAATGCTAGAAAATAAATCCACACTGTCAATAGTGACAAGAATAACATCATCCTGGTAAAACTCAAATAGATGACATGAGAGTTATCACATTACCTCAGGTATGTAAAATAGGGTACTTTTCTGTCACAGAAGGAGGGTTATATAGCACATAAAATATTTACACTGTAAATCAACATACATAGAAAATGTGTATTTTCTCTTAATTTTCTCTTTTCTTTCTCTCTCCTCTCTTTTCTCATTATTATTTTAACTGCATCTTGTCTCCCTTTCGAGAATCCTATTTATTATATTAATATAGTCTGTATATATTTAATAACTCACTATCTATACATAGATAAATAATAGTCTAAAATAATCTAGTTTTAAGGTATACTAACTGGAATAGTGAACTTAATGAATTGTTATTACAACATTTATTAGATTAATGATAGTCACTGTTATGCTTATTGGGATTGGGGACATGTTCGTGATTAACTCTGAAATGTTCCATTCATGTACATATGTCCTTTGAATTATTTCCTTTTAGTATTCACAAATATATATAAAAAAAGGAGGAAAAAATGTACTGTTGGTTAAGAGAAGTGAAGCTTTCTTCACATTCTATTTGCGTTGCCATAGCAACAGTAAACAATTGCTACAGTTTCTAAGGACACTGTAAACCTATGAAGTGCATTTAGCCTCACAGATAACAAATAATAAGAAAAAGTAATGTTGTTTAGTTATTAAAATGAAAAACAACATAAGCAAGGTAACATAAATACATAATAGTTTATGATTTATCCTCATAGGATTACATATTCTTAGAAACACAACTGAAATGTTCCCAAACTACATGTGCACTTAAATGTAGCTGCTTGATTAAAAAGTATTACTCAGTTTAACATGCTGAGTTCACAAGCTGTCTGCACTGTAAAAGTTATATTTTATGTTACTTGAAATTGTCAGTCTCTAGTGCACATGAAAAGATACATATTACTTTTTGCAACATGTAATCTTTGCAGTTACCTCACACTCTGTACAAACTCACATGGTAACTGATAGCTATTAATTTAAAATATCAGTTTAAATATTAAATGTGCCCTTGAAATGCTATTGACATTTTCTGAACTGTAAAACGAATGACTTGAAATAAGTGAAGTAATGCACAGATTTCAAAGACAGTTCCTGACACTACAGTAAAAGTAAAAATATATATTCACAAGGAAGTATTAAAATGTTTTAGTCTTCCAGTTAAAATAGCTTACTGTCAACATTATGCGATATTAGAAAGTTTGAAGAGCTAGGAAATTACTATTCTTTGTCTTTATAATGATTATTAGACAGATGTTAGACTCTGCCTTGTTTACTGAATTATGACATATGTTTATGAGGAAAAGTGGACTCAATTACTCACATTGGACTACACATTCCTGGAAACTTAACTGAAAAGTCCCCAAATTACTTGTGAATTTAAATGAAACTGCCTGATTATTAAGCATAATTTACTTTAACAACCTGAATCCATAAGCTATCTGCTCTATATATGCTACATTATATGTCACTTGCATATGACAGGCTCTACAGCACATGAAAACATACATATTATTTTTGCAACATGCTATATTTGCACTAACCATACATTCTAAACTAACTCAATTGGCAACTGACAAGTTATTTATTTGAAACATCAATCTAAATATTAATTATGCTCTTGAAATATTGTTGCCGTTTTGACAAAACAAAACCTGAATTGAAAAAGAATGATGTGAAGAAGTGAAATATTGTACAGATTTCAAAGACAGCTACTGACACTACAATATAAGTAGAAATGTATACATGCAAGGAAAAATTGAAATGATTTATACTTTTAGTTAAAATAGCTTATTGTTAACTTTTTGCTTTATCAGAAAATTTAAAGATCTAGGAAATTATTTCTAATTTGTCTTTATAATGTTTACTAAAGTGATGTTAGTCACTGACTTGTTTAATGAATTGTGAATCATGTACAAGAAGGACTACTGAAAGTTATTTCTGTTTACCTATGTTTGCTGAATTTCTTTTTTTAGTACTGATTTAAAACAAGGGAAAGAAAGGGAAGGGGAAATCTCTGTTTTTGGTCAAGGGAGGAGAGGCTTAAGAGTATTCTAACTTCCCCGAGAACTCTTTAAGATGCACTAAATAGTATTTGATTAATACTTACCTAAGGTAAGTATTGATTACCATATAGTTACCTTCACATTCTTTCTAGACCTGTTGTGATTACCCATTCTGGAAGCAGGAGGTGCCGTATGCAGGATGGGAATTGTCAGGGTGATCATAGTTCATTCTTAGACTTTGCTTTGTAAATCTATAAATATGTAAAAGCACTGCACACTAGAATGTAGGGCGCCTCTACTCAGAGTCAGGATATCACTGATAAACCATGTATTTTCATAAGTGTAAGTTGAAGTTGGTCTGCTGAAGAGTGGGAAAGTAAAGGAAGACAGTACACCTACAGTAAATTCATATTTCATTGGTAATCACTCATTGTCTCCTGCAAAGTCCTTTTAGTCAAATTATTTTAGTAATAATCTATTTGTTGTTGGCTTATTTAGTATATGCTCCTCTGTTGCATTTAATTTATCCAAAATGACATATCTGACATGCTTGGGATCTCTTATGGGTATCTAAATATTGGATATTTTCTAAGTCAACATACTAATTGTTTACACTACTAACATTCCAGCCTGGTATATAAAATACTATAGAACAATAATAGAATAATATAGAATTTCATATCTCTTTTAAGAAAAGTCTTCATATAATTAACATATGGAGCTCAGTTGATATTGTTGGTTATAGGTATGAGTGATAATCCAATAGATCTATCTTTATCTATTGGATTAGGAATGACTTTCACTCCATGTTTAATGGGAAATTCATATTTACTTGTATTTGATACTTTAGAATTAATGTTTTATAGAAGTACTTTTTTAAAGTCTGACCAGAATTTTACCCTACTTGTATTTAAAGAAGAAATAACATTAAATTACAACTTCCAAGTTACACACATACAAATAACATTCAATGTTATCAGAGAATATGGTATAACTACTATAATCAAAATAAAAAAGAAGCAAAAAGTTTCTTCCAACAATAACTTGAAATGGATTTAACATTCTTATCATTAAATACTAATGGCTTAAATAATGCAAATAAAAGATCAAACTTACTAAAATATTTAAATCTAAATAAGGCACAAGTAGTATTTCACCAGGAAACACATTTTAAGACTAATGATAGCTTTATTTGGAACCCTAAGGACAAAGAAGGTCTACTAGCATTTGTTATAATTAAATTTAATAACAGAATATGGACCTTAGCTAATCTATATTGGTTCCCAGGAATTGGAGCAGGAATGGTTAAAAAGCACCTAGATTTTATTTCCAACAATTATAAAGGAAATCTTATACTGGGAGGAGACATTAATTGTACCTTAGAAGCTTCTGAAACCACCAAGAAGTCTTTTCGCATAGCAACTATTTCAAAATCCTTAAAAAGATGGAATGATTCATTTCATTTAATAGACACTTTTAAAGTAAAAGATGATAAATCCTTATTATTTTCCCATAAAGATCATAGATTTGGAGCACAAACCAGAATAGACAAATTATTCGTAGTTCAAGATTTACAAACAAAAATCCTCAACTTCTCAATAGTTCCATGCCCCTTCTCAGATCATGACAGTCTGATAATGAAGCTCCAAATAGAGTTTAAACCTTTAATCCTCTCAACTAGAATTCCATCATATATCATGAAAATTAAAGAATTCAGACCCTGGATGTTGTCAGAACTACAATTATTTATTGAAATTAATAATACAACAGAAATCAGTAGAGTCAAGATTTGGGACACATTAAAAGCATATTTATTTGGTAAGACCCTTAGCTAGTACAAAAACAAAGTTAGAGAGTGGGAAATTGAATCATTAGACTTGCAAACCAGACTCTTGACAGCAAAATCTAAAAAAATCAGAATTGTCCAGAAGTCAAAAAAGAAATAGAGGAATTAAATAAAAAATATAATGAAATTCTAACACAATAAACGTGTCTAGCCTTGGAACAATTAAAAATAAACTCATTAGCCACCTCCCCCAGATATCTACATAACTTATCTACAAGAATTAAAATACAATCTAAAGCAAATAACATTGGTAGTATATATCATGAAAAGAAATGGGAAAAGGTATCAGATATAGGGGACATCATTGAAGCATTTTGGTTCCATTATATGGAACACTTCAAAAAAGAAGATTTAGATACCAACCAAATAAACTTAGATACAAACCTTTTCAATATAAAAAAAAAATTCCCGAAAACTTAAAACTAGACCTACAAAAACCTATATCCTACAAAGAACTTGTTGACAAGATAAAAGAAAGTAAATCTAACAAAGCTCCAGAGATAGATGGTATAATTATGGAAATTTACAAACTCTTCCCTTCAACAGTTATCTCCCTTTTTCATAAAACTTTGCTAGTAGTCCAGTCAGAAGCAAAAATACCACCCTCATGGAAATATTCTCTCATTACACCAATTCTAAAAGATAATAAACCATCAGACCTTTGCACCTCATACAGACTTATATCATTACTGAATAATGATTATAAAATATTCATGTCAATCCTAGCTAACAGAATGAAAATCCCACTTTCAAAGACAATTAATAATGATCAAACTGGATTTTTATATAACAGGTATACACATGATAATATTAAAAGGATACTTACTCTTATAGATTGTGTGAATAAAGAAGATAGAGAAACACTTGTAATCGGATTAGACATAGAAAAAGCCTTTGATTCCCTCAACTGGGGATATCTATTTAAAACTTTAGCATTATCTGAATTTCCTCCTCCCTTCATCTTATTACTAAAAAACATATATATTAATAACTTAGCCTACATTAAATTAGGTTCTTTCACCTCTATCCATATAATGAAAGGCACTAAACAAAGATCCCTCCTTTCTCCTATTTTATTTGCTTTGGCTATAGAAATACTTGCAGAAATAATATGCAATAATCCAAGAATAAAAGGAATAGAAGCCTATGACTAGTACATATCTAAAATAATGCGTTTTGCTGCTGATATTTTATTAACCCTATCAAACTCCAGAGAGTCATTAGGAGAGCTAGAAGAAATAATGGAGAAATTTTATAAGATTTCAGATCTACACTTTAATAGATCAAAATCAAAATTTCTATTTTTAAATAAGAAAAAACGAACTACAAGTTACAGATAAATCCATCATAGGAAAACAAGAACTTAAGCTAAATTATTTAGGAAAAGTGTTATGCAAAAATATAAACGAAACAATATTAATAAATTATAAAAAATTATTGAAACAAGAAAAATATATATAGAAAAGTAGAACAAAATTATATTAACTTTTGAAGACAGATTGCAATGAATAAAAATTGTCTTATTGCCAAAAATACTATATGTGGCAATAGCAATACAGTTAATTCCTGAAAGATGCATTCTTAAAGAAATAAACTCATGTTTAATAAAATGTTTATGGTATCCCAAAAAGAATAGAGTAGCTCTAACTCATCACATTAGACCCTGGAAACAAGGAGGATTGAGCTTCCCATAAATAGAAACAAATATAAAAGCATCTGTGCTTAAAACTACAATAGACTGGATAAACCCAAATTATTTTGCCAACTGGAAAGAATTAACAATGGCTATATTAACAAATTAATTTAATCTGTTAAAAAATGTTAATAGTAGACAAATCAAACAAACCCTGGTACATACTATGCATAAGTATACAATATAATATAACAAAACCTTCTAAAACAACACTGATTAATCATTACATCAATTCCTTTAGGAAACTTATCAATGCAAAAATAGATCTAAAACTTTGGTTTGACCTTTTAACCCCATTTACCATCACTAAGAATTTTCCTCACAAAATATATATAGGGAAACAATAACCTCCTGGGAACAAAATTGATTCTTATGCTGGTTTCAATGTGTAAATAAATTAAATGTTTTAGATATACATATGATAAAAACTGCTTACAATATTCCAACACAGGACTGCTTAACCTTACAAAGCATTGTAATGTACACTCAAGATTTATGCAGATTAATTAATAATTCCTTATTTAAAGATATCCAAATCTAATATGTTTTCTGTATGAATTTATATATAATAGTTGTGAAAAGAAAAATTCCATTTCAAATCTATATAAAGCGTTAATAACATATGAAACAATTCCCAAACCATCATACTGGCAGTTCTTAACAAAAGGTCAGTCATTGCAGTTAACAGAAGAAATTAAAACTAACATCTTATTATTAGTTAATTACTCCTCTAATACACAGTACTGGAAAATATTTAACTGGAAATACTTACATAGAGCATTTTTAACTCCAGATAGAATTAAAAAGATCAGTACTACTACAAATGTTTTTTACTGGAGTTGTGAAAAGTCAAATAAAGCAGACTGGATTCATATTTTTTATGAATGTAATAAAATTAAAATATTTTGGAATGGAATCAATCATTTTTTTACAAGCTTTATTTAATGAATCCTTTACCTTAAGTAAAGTATTGATTATACTAAATGTAAATGAAGGTCCCTACCTGAATAAGACAAATATGTATTTGTTATGGACAATACTTGCTATATCTAGGAAATGCGTAAACAGAAGGTGGAATTCAAATGCAGCCCCAACCTTGAAAGAATTCTAGACTTTACTAAAGACAACTGCATCGATGGAAATAAAAATCAAAGAACTACAAATCTATCCCAGGCCATTGGTAAATAATCCTTGGAAGAAAGTTATATCTTCCTTTTGTTTGGTGAGAGCACCTTCAGCTGTGAGTAGTATTCCTGGTACTGTTAAAGTTATATCTTTGTTGGACACTCTGCAATAATCAATATTGTATCTCTGATAACTGATCTGTTAATTCTATATTTAATAACATACAGTGTATATAACTGAAAGGCAGGCTATTGTAAATATTGTATATAGTTGTTCAAAATTATATTTAAAAATATTATGTAAATGTTATTTTAATTGAAAATAAAAAAAAAAATTTGAGGAAAAAAAAAATAATCTAAATGGCAATGCTCAGATCTGCTCTGAACTACAACAGAATGGCATTAAATATACTGATCCCAAGGATATTGCCAATATCCTGGCAGAACGATTTAGTGCCAACTTCACCCCCCCCCCCTAAAGGGCTCATCTCAATACCAAAAGATTGCCAAATTGTGGTAATCAATGCCAGACAGGTAGAAACCGGAGTCTCCAAAGCTAAGAATACAGCATCCACGGGACCAGATGACATCCTAGGCTGTGTACTACATGAACTACAAAATGAACTGGCACCTCACCTAAGTGTCATGTTTAATCATAGCCTCACCTCAGGCTTTGTGCCCACTGAGTGGCGCACAGCTACAGTTATCCCACTGCACAAAGGTGGATCCACCTTGGATCCTGAGAACTGCCGTCCCATTAGTCTGACGAGCCTGATCTGCAAGGGCATGGAACGCATTGTCATGGACCTTATAAACAAAGACAATGGCAACCTTCAAACACTGGACCCCACCCAGTTTGGGTTCCTGAAGGGCCTATCTTGTCTCCTGAACCTGATTGACTTCTTCGAATCAGTCTCCAGAGCTGTGGACAAGGGTAAGGAGTTCCACACAGCATATCTGGACTTTGCCAAGGCCTTTGACACCATCCCCCACTCTGGAATTATAGATAAACTTACTAAGTAGGGCATAAATCTCTATGTCACCCGATGGGTTGCCAACTGGCTTACTGACAGAGCCCAGACTGTAAAAGTAGCAGACTCCAAATCCAGCTCCAGAGGCAGGTGACAAGTGGAGTACCTCAGGCTTTAGTCCTGAGACTGCTCTTGTTTAGCATCTACTTCTCTGAAGTACAGGCCAACACTAAGGGACTCTGGCTAACAAAGTTCGCAGATGACTGCAAACTGGGAGCCATTACTGAATCCCCAAATGATGTGGATATTCTTGCTATGCTTGGTGCCAGAGCCATGGGCTCAAGCTTAATGCCAAGAAATGTATAGTTATCCCCTTTGGGAAAAAACATGTACCCATGAATTACTACATAGGTGGCAGTACACTAAACACCGAAAATGTGATGAGAGACTTAGGGACACAGGTGGACAATGGTCTCACCTTTGATAACAACATCATCACAACAGTCAGGAAATCCTTCTATGTGGCATACCTCATCACTAAGGGCTTTTCACCCAGAAAAAAGGAGGTCATTGTCCCACTGTACTCATCCCTCATTAGATCCATTATAGAGTACAACGCCCCATTTGGTATGTATCTCACAAGCCATCTACAACAGCTGGAAAGGCCACAGAAATACCTCACTAAAAGAATCGCAGGCATAAAGCAGATGTCCTATGCTGACCGTCTAAAAAAACTCCAGCTATACTCTGTGGCATATCGTCTACTCAGAGGTGATCTCTGCTTAACATTCAAGACCATGTCAAACCCTGAGTTGTTGGACATGCTCCACTTAAAGAAATCCCAATCCCTCAGAGCCACACACTCCAGGGATCTAAACCTTGTCATCGCAATGAACAAAACATGCTGGGGGGATAGGTTCCTGACCTAGAGACTCCCCATACTCTGGAATAGACTGCCCATACATGTCAAGCAGAGCGCCTCCTTGGCCCTTTTCAAAAGGAACCTTAACAATTGGATGGGAGATAGGAAATTCACCTCGGGGATCATGTCAGTCGTCCTGCTAGACAGGGGTCAAGGGAAGTAAATATTGTGGGAAGAAATATCCAGGGAATTGTTATGGCTAGGCTTGTATGGGCCCTAGGACTGATAGCTTAGTACCAACCTATGAACCTATGAACCTATGAATATAATGCCTTATATAAACATACTAGGATGTGTACCCAGAGCAGTTTCTCCTTTGATGTACTTGAACAGATCATTCCCAGTCCCATGGGGGTTCTTGGGAGAATAGACTTGAGTACAGAGAATTAATGTGGTAGTTTAGGCTAGATACAGGGACACCCCCAGGAATGAAGAACAATATTTCCATTATTAGTGTCTTGAAAATGTATGCAGCCAAGTTATAAAGACATGCTAATTATAACAGGTTTTTTTTTGCATGATAAGACTGTATGTAACTTAGAAAAGCTTTTTGAATTTATTATTTTTGATAAGAGACTAGGTTTTTTTTAACACAAGGCCTTTTAAAAAGTGGTTTTATTTAACTAATTTATTGATTCATTTGAGATGTTAATTAATTGATTGTCTCCTTGGATTGGGTATTTTGATAATGAGGGGGTTATAAATGTGTGCTGTGTTTTCTATTCATTGTTTTGATGAAGTCTTATACTTGAAAGATGACAGTGCTCAATATACATTTATTTTAATATATATTCATTTTGGCTCAATAAATTCAACTTGTTATTAGCCATTGTCCTGGCTCCGTGGTGTATGCTAACTGGTTGCTGTTTTTCTTAATGTTCAGCTACTGGTCTAAAAGTGTGGAAGGCATTGAAACATTTTGCACTGCTGGGGTACTCCCTGCCACTTTACACCATATCTTGTTAACTGCACAGATGTGTGTATTCTTGAGTGTGAGGAGGGCTCAGTTGGAATGTAGTTTGCTTTTTTTGTTTTTTTAGGCTCCTGACATTGAGGAGTAACATCTTAAGGTTCTGTTTAGTTCATTTTGCTATATCAGTAGATTTGTCAATTTGGCATTGCATAAAAAAGGAACTATGGGGGTTGATAAAGTTTTAGCCTGTATCCAAATTCATAGAGGGGAAAGGTACAGACCATCCTTGGCAAAGCATTGTGATACATTGGCCATGTCATCCCAATCTGACAAATATTGGCTCCTCTTAGAAGGACACCAGAAAGACAGCCAGTTGTTGAAATCAATAATTTTTTGTTCATATTGTGGCATTATTCTCGGTGATGGTAATCTTCTTCTTCTCTTTTAGCTGTTCCCATTAGGGGTCACCACAGCAGATCATCTGTTTCCATTTCTTCCTGTCCTCTGAATATTGCTCTGTCACACCAACCACCTGCATGTCCTCTCTCACCACATCCATAAACCTTATCTTAGGCCTTCCTCTTTTCCTCTTACCTAGCAGCTCCATCCTTAGCATCCTTTTCCCAATATATCCCAGCTTCCCTCCTCAGCACATGTCCAAACCAATGCAATCTCACCTCTCTGACTTTGTCGCCAAACCATCCAACCTGAGCTGACCCTCTAATATACCGATCCCTAATCCTGTCCATCCTTGTCACACCAAGTGCAAATCTTAACATCTTTAACTCTGCCACTTCCAGCTCTGATTCCTACCTTTTTGTCAATGCCACCGTCTCCACACCATACAACATAGCTGGTCTCACTACCCTCTTGTAGACCTTCCCTTTCACTCTTACTGGTACCCGTCTGTCACAAATCACTCCTGACACTCTTCTCCACCCATTCCACCCTGCCTGTACTCTCTTCTTCACCTCTCTTCCACACTCACCATTACTCTGAACTGTTGATCCCAAGTATTTAAAACTCATCCACCTTTGCCAAATCTACTCCCTGTATCCTCACCATTCCTCTATCCTCCCACTCATTCACACACATATATTTTTAGTCCTGCCGACCTTCATTCCTATCCTCTCTAGAGCATATCTCCACCTCTCCAGGGTCTCCTCAACCTGGTCCCTACTCTCACTACAGATCACAATGTCATCTGCAAACATCATAGTCCATGGGGCCTCCTGTCTGATCTCGTCTGTCAACCTGTCCATCACCATTGCAAATAAGAAAGGGCTCAGAGCTGATCCTTGATGTAATCCCATCTCCACCTTAAATGCATCTGTCACTCCCACTGCAGACTTCCCCACTGTCATATTACCCTCGTAGATATCCTGTACCACTCTTACATACTTCTCTGCCACTCCTGGCTTCCTCATACAATACCACAACTCCTCTCTAGGCAGCCTATCATATGCTTTCTCCATTTCCACAAAGACACAATGCAACTCCTTCTGACCTTCTCTATATTTCTCCAGCAACACTCTCAGAGCAAACATCGCATCTGTAGTGCTCCTTCCTGGCATGAAACCATACTGCTGATCACTAATCATCACCTCCCTTCTTAACCTTGCTTCCACCACTCTTTCCCATAATTTCAAGCTGTGACTGATCAGTTTTATCCCTCTGTAGTTACTACAGCTCTGCACATCACCAAAACACTTTTTCTCCACTCTTAAGGCATCCTCTGACTTTCCAAGATTTCATTAAACAATCTGGTTAAAAACTCCACTGCCATTTCTCCTAAGCACCTCCATGCTTCCACAGGTATGTCATCTGGACTAACAGCCTTTCCATTCTTCATCCTCTTCATAGCTGTCCATGCTTCCTCCTTGCTAGTCTGTTTCACTTCCTGACCTGACGGTAATGGTAATATGCTGTTCAATGCACTGTGACATCATCCTCAGTGATACATTGTATCATTGTATCATTGTCTCATCCTTGGTGATGGTAATATGCTGCTCAGTGCACTGTGACATCATCCATAGTGATACATTGTATCATTGTATCATTGTATCATCCTTGGTGATGGTAATATGCTGCTCAGTGCACTGTGATATCTTCCTCAGTGATACATTGTATCATTGTATCATTGTATCATCCTCGGTGATGGTAATATGCTGCTCAGTGCACTGTGACATCATCCTCAGTGATACATTGCATCATTGTATCATTGTATCATCCTTGGTGATGGTAATATACTGCTCAGTGCACTGTGACATCATCCTCAGTGATACATTGTATCATTGTATCATCCTCAGTGATGGTAATATGCTGCTCAATGCTAGGCTCACACCAGCCTGAGACACAGAGATTGAAGGCTCCATAAAGTCTCTCTTCATATAGCCCAGGGAGGTACAGCTCAGGTCATTACATCTACATGAACTATGATGGAATCATACTGGTACCTGTGGAGTAATCACTTGAATGAGTGCATAATTTGGCGGACCGTGGCTCCAGATAAGCAAATAACAATTATCTTCTCCTTGTTCAGCCTGCTTAGAAGGGAATCAATATATCCTACAATGGAGTCCCCTATAACAAGAATCCTGGGAAGTGTGCTTGCTTGCCTTAAGAGCTTAGTGTTTGGGGCCTCACTGAGAGTGGCAGTTTGTGTGGTGTTAGGTGTTGTTTATCTGAGTGGTTTTGGGCTTGCTGAGGCATAGCTTTGACAATGGATGGTCTAGGTGATCTTTGATGTTGAGGAAGATTGCTTTTAAGTGCCTCAGAATATATTAGTCTGCTTATGTTGGGTGTCATGTGAAGTGTGTATTGTGTGTATGGTTTCAACAACCTGATCTGCACTTGTATGCAAGAGTTTGGCCTCCAGTGTCATTGTGTAAGTACGCCTCTCGCATGCTGTCTGATTCTTTAAGTTTTAAGTGGTTGTCAGTAAACATAAGACAATCGTTCCATTGTTTCAAGATGCCCATATCCACCAAGCTGGCTACAGAAAAGTTAGGAAATTGCATATCCATACTGTCCGGTCCTTTGAGTTGTGAGCTACAATGGGATGGTGTATTGGGGTTAGAAGGCTATTAAGAGTGCTTTGTTGGTGTAGACTAATAAGTCTGTTTTATTGATGTAGATTATTATAGCTAGTACTAAATTCTACTAACTTTAATGTTTACACGGTACTGAATTATGCTAAATATGTAGGTATTGCCATTCAATACCTAAGTAGCTGCTCTAAGCTTTTTGGACAAAATATTTGCACGCTGTTGCTGCCTTACATGTTATAGTTTTGTTTATGGTTCTGAAGAGAAAAGTTGCTTTCTAGGTATTTGCTACTGTACAGGGTACTACTAACACACTCAAACATGCAAAATTTATAGCAGCACAGAAAATGTAATAATGAGAACTCTGGCCTGTAAAATGTCTACACTTTGATTCCTTTTTTATATTTCTCAACTCATATAGACCAAGCAAACAGCTCCTGACACAAGATGAACACACCCACTCCTCCTAATTTAAAATCACAGTAAAAGGGAACCACAAGTGCAATGCTAACACAAACCACTTAACTAGCTGGAACTCCCTTGCTGAAGGTAATTTCAAGACAGTAACAGTAAGAGGAAGAGCATTTTTTTTCACAAAAAATTCAGTGAAATGCACACATAAAAGCAAGAACAGTAGCAATCACTCAAAATAAGTTAAATGCGATTTAGCAACCAAAGATACGTAACTTTGACTGGATAGCACTGGATACAAGTAAAACACTTCTGTAATGCAGGCTAGGACTACAAGCTTTGCTGAGCTCCAGAAAAATGAGCAGGAGACAATATATAGTAAAGGAGGTTTACTCAAGAGCAACCCTGGCTTGCTGGGTGGTCACTCAGTTTCATGGATATATGGAAAACAATGGGTAGGAAGAGTACATAAATGACTTGTACAGCAATCAGTAGCAGTAAAAGAGGGGAGGGAGGGAGACACTGTACCATAAGGGGTGGAGGGCAGAGACACAGCCTTATAAAACAACACCAGAAGAGTGGGAGGGTTAGGACATTTTCAAGCAACAAACAGGTTTGCTACAGAGGCATTCAATCAAATAAAGGCAATACTGAAGCTCTTTCTGAAACGTATGTGTTAGTGGGGAATGGGGCAGACACACAATGCAAGCAGGTAAGTGATACACAAAATATAAAAGCACTGAAGTGCAAATAGAGCAAAGACAGTTCTCTCACTATTGAACTTCTACTATAGCTTAAGGCACAAGACTAAGCAAAAATTCACCAGTGACACTGTTTATGGAAGAAAATGCAGTAATAAATGATTGAGGCACAAATCTGGTAGTAGTAGTAGTAGTACACAGTTTTGCCACAACTGTGAATTAAACTGCAAGATTTTAGCCCAGCAAGGTATAAAATACAAACAGATTATTTTTACAAATAATTCTACTTTTGGAAATAGAGCACAATAATGTAGGAAAAACCCCAAGCATACACTGTGTACACAATTTGTATTCAAGGACATCTGTACCACATTTTTTGTGCTTTTTAGTCACTCAGAAATATTACACTGTGTACATGTACATGTAGTTAACATTTTGTGGTTACATTTATGAATCCCCTTAATATTTAAGGCTGCAAAAAATCAGTAGGAAAACTAAAATTATAAGAAAGAAGGTGTGGGTTATGCTTGTGTTGTCTGTTCACTCAGAATGGTGTACACATAGTGTACAATTAGCTTAGGTGTTGATGAATCCCAAAGACAATCTTCCCACAACTATTAATTAAAATAGAAGCCTAAAGTTCCACAGCAAACTAAAAAAATGCAATCAGATGGAACAGAGCAGATAAGTACAAAGTAGTATCACCACAAAGGTCACTATAAGTGTGATTTAAATATTAAGCAGAATTGGAATAATTAACATAATTTAATTTTCTTTCCTTCTTGATGAAAAGCTAGTTACTTACAGTTCCACACCTTTCCAAGTCATGAATAAAAGACCAATACCTTATGTAAATATCTGTAGGGCCACAGTGGTGCAGCAGTTAGCGTTGTCACTTCACAGCAAGAGGTTATCCAGTTCAATTCTAGGCTGGAGCACCTTCTGTGCAAAGGCTGCATATCCTCCCTGCTGTCAAGTGAGTCTTAAAGACATGAAGGTAAGTGTGTTTGTGTGCCTTCAGTGAAGTTTGGGAGCCAGTCTGGCAACTCAACCACATAAAATTGCCACTGCCAATCAATCTGTGGACCAGTGCTCCACTGTGGCAACCCCTAACCGGGAAAAGCTGGAAGACAAGACCTTTTGTAAATATCTGTATAATAATAAATACCTTTCTTAACAGCAGAATGAATGTCTATGTCAGCAGCTCAAAGTGGAAGCTCAAAGAAATGTCTGAAATGTCAAAATCATATTGAATCAAGACAAAAGGAGATTCAACTCTAAGTTGACCATCAGAGCATGAAGAGATTCTACCAGGCTACAGGAGTCATTTGTGGCCTGTCTTCAACATTCTTCCATTGATCCCAAAATATATTCTGACACTCCAAAATGAAAATAACAAATGTGATAGGGTTATATGAAGACTGTTGAATAACCCTGAAATGTTGTAAATGATTTGGCCTGTCTTGCTATAAAAAGGGAGTTCTGCTTTAAGTAGACATTATGAGAGAATAAGCAGGTGCTTAAAATCAAGGCTGCAAAGGCTGAAGCAGTATGAAGTGGTTTTGTAATGAACTGTGTGACAGTGTGAGTGAAAAACAAATGTTTTTTTTTTTTTTTTGGACCAGAGCTGAGAAGTATTACTTCTGCTTTTAGGTCTGTATTCTACCAGTCTTGAAGTCTGTTTCCAGAAGTCAGTGAAGCAATTTCTGTTAGCTTGACTCTATCAGACAAAGCCTTCAAAGTGAGATTGCTTTTTAACTGTTACTTGCCAAGTAAGACTCTCTTTTAACCATTGTCTAAGTACTTGCATCAAGTTAAGGTGAGGTTCACTTACAAACTGTTTGTGTAAAATTACAGAAAGAAAGCTGCTGTTTCTGTGAAATATTTATTTGGAGTTGGATAATTCCAATTGTTTTCTGTTTCTGCCTTGAAATTAAAGGGGAAGCAACATTTTCTTTGACAACTGTCTGCTGGTTGTTTTTTTTTTGTTTGTTTTGTTTTGTTTTTTATACCCAGAGGTTCCTAGCAAGAGTATGTCCCTGTTACTTTAAAATAAATATTTATTTTACTACTTGAAAGAGCTGGTAAAGAAAATTGCTACTGTTTTATGTTAATGTTTATTAATGAATTGAAGTGTATTCCTTTGCAGTTTGGCTCAATTTTCTTAAAGATATATTCATATATGAGGTGAACATTTTTGTTGACATTACAGTCTCATGTTCACAGTGTATCCAAGTAAGCAGCATGTTGTCACAGTGGCTAAATTCTGAATTGTAAATCCTCTGAAGTACATGCCAGCATCATGTCTGTCCCACAGCATGCTCTGAAATAATCTCTTAACAATTCTCGTACCACGGAAGAAGTAAGATTTGCCATCAACCATGCTAAGAACAACTAAGGTTGACGGTCTGGCATGTCTAAATCTTTAAAGACAGAGGAAAGGAAATGGTAGTGAAATTTTGCTAACTCGTTCTATGACACTTCAAGCAAGTTAGAGAAGATATGAGAACTGTCAACATTATAACCTTTTTCAAAATTAGTCAGTATGTGAAAATTATTGGGGCACTGCCTTAAAAAATCTTGTTTTTATTCTTATAAACAACCTTCTTCCCAGCACTGATGTCCTGCCAGAATTCTTGTATAGATTCATACTACCTTGTGGGACACAGATATGTGGCCCAATTCCAAAAGACTTGCTCTGAGTGTAAGTGACTTACTCCAGTGAAAGGCCTATCTATAAAGCAGGTTTACACCATAATAAATAATTTACACAAAAAGTAAGTCTTTTGGAGTGTCTCATGGTCTTAGGTTCATGGGCTAGCACTAGGCTAATTACCCTTATGGGTCATTTTAAACCTAGCCAATTACCCTACGTAAGAATCAAACCTTGCACCTTGTGTTTATAAGTTAAACACTTTAACTATTATACCAACCTCCTCCTTACCAAGGAATTCAAGACAAGAGTTGTCAGTAGCATGTAGACCTGTATTAGGCTTTTATTGAACTGACAAATGTCTCCTATGCTATCAGTTATGAAGCTATGTAATAAAACAAACTGGTACAGTTGGTTTTCTCCAGAAGATTTATCAAGATCATGAGTCGTTTGAGTTAACAGATGGCTGGTTGCTTTCTCTGCAATGGTGCCGAAGTAGATACATTCAGTTACAACCCTAAATGAAGAAAGGATGTGTCATTGTCCCAACCCTGTTCTCCCTCTTTCTAACAATTCTACTAGTCTTCATTGAAGACTGTTTTCCTCCACAATGGACGGAATACAGTTTGAATAGAGTGTTCTTCAAGTCTTGGACATCTGCTTTCAAAAAACAAAGTTTCCAAGGTGTCTATCACTGATCTCAAATACACTGAAAGTGTCCTCAAAAGTTACAATGACTAGATGTGTAGAAACTAATGAAGTCTAAAATTTTAACTAACTCTTAGTAAGACTGCAGTATATCAACTTGCTCAAGGTCCACAGAAGAATATGTACCACCTGAGGGAATGTCTTTGGAGATAGTCAGATGCATTGATTCCTTCTTTTGCCCCGTTTCTGTAACATCAGATATAGTCAGATGCATGTTTTCACTGACTGTGACATATAAGGACAGATGTTTTCACTGACTGTGACATATAAGGACAGTAGCATCCAGGTGTACTGTCCTGTTATCATTATCATTCTCCTTAATGAATATAAAACTTGCATCACTGATCAACATCACTTAGTCTATAGTCAAGCCCAATATAAAACTTGCATCACTTATCAACATCACCTGGTCTATAGTCAAGCCCAATATAAAACTTGCATCACTTATCAACATCACCTGGTCTATAGACAAGCCCAATATAAAACTTGCATCACTTATCAACATCACCTGGTCTATAGTCAAGCCCAATATAAAACTTGCATCACTTATCAACATCACCTGGTCTATAGTCAAGCCCAATATAAAACTTGCATCACTGATCAACATCACCTGGTCTATAGTCAAGCCCAATATAAAACTTGCATCACTTATCAACATCACCTGGTCTATAGTCAAGCCCAATATAAAACTTGCATCACTTATCAACATCACCTGGTCTATAGTCAAGCCCAATATAAAACTTGCATCACTTATCAACATCACCTGGTCTATAATCAAGCCCAATATAAAACTTGCATCACTTATCAACATCACCTGGTCTATAGTCAAGCCCAATATAAAACTTGCATCACTTATCAACATCACCTGGTCTATAGTCAAGCCCAATATAAAACTTGCATCACTTATCAACATCACCTGGTCTATAGTCAAGCCCAATATAAAACTTGCATCACTTATCAACATCACCTGGTCTATAGTCAAGCCCAATATAAAACTTGCATCACTTATCAACATCACCTGGTCTATAGTCAAGCCCAATATAAAACTTGCATTACTTATCAACATCACCTGGTCTATAGTCAAGCCCAATATAAAACTTGCATCGCTGATCAACATCACCTGGTCTATAGTCAAGCCCAATATAAAATTTGCATCACTTATCAACATCACCTGGTCTATAGTCAAGCCCAATATAAAACTTGCATCACTGATCAACATCACCTGGTCTATAGTCAAGCCCATTTTTTTTTTTGAGAACATGAGCAAAATAGCTGAGGTTAAAAAAAACTACAGAACAATTTGCTTAATTTCCAATATTGGCAAAATAGTGAGAAATGTAATGTTGACCATTATAAGAGGCTCTAAAGTCATTTGTACTGCTACAATAACTAACCACTCATACTGTTTAAAAATGTTCACAAGTACTTATACTGTTTATTAATAATAACATAGTTACACTGCATGGAATTGTATCAGTAGCTGGCATATATACCAACTGCTCCCAGTGCCTTTGACATTGTTTGTCACAAGACATCTTAATATATATTTATTTATTTAATTTGTTTATTGATGTATGTATGTGAGTATGTGTGTATGAATGTGTTACATATTATAAGGAAAAATGATTTTACAGCACAAACTGTACATAAAAAAAATCAAAATCACTAATCAAAGGAGACAGCTCCATGGTGTAGAAAGAAAAAAACCCTGACTGTGGTGCTGATGATGTGAGTTTGATTAACATCTCAGGCACCTGTAGAATTGATCAGGGAGGATGAGAGTGAGTGGCCACTGCTCTCCGATCCTGTAGGGGGAGGACGCAGCTCTGTCTCATCACATGGGATGGAAGGTGTTGAAGATGTAAGTGAGTACTGGAGGCAGGTCCATTGCACATTCCCTTAGTACCCTGCCCATGATGTTGTCAGAGCCAGCTGCTTTCCTCGGGTTGACAAGTTTTAGGGTTCTGGTGACATTGATTGTATTGAAGCTCAGCACCGCCGCATCCTTTTGTTTTGTTGTCTGCATCAAACCTACTGAAGAATTTGTTCAGTTGGTTCAGAAACTCGATGCTATCATCACATGAAGCTGATGTAGGCTTGTAGTTGGTGATGGTTTGAATTCCTTTCCATAGTTGCCTGGTGTCCTCCTGGTCCCTGAAGTGGCTTTGGATTTTTCTGCCATAAGATCTTTTCGCCTCTTTGATACCTTTATTCAGTTTGGCTCTGGTCACACTTAAAGCTTCCATATCTTGGGATTTGAAAGCTGCATTTCTTACTTTCAAGAGCTCGTACACCTCACTAGTCAGCCAAGGTTTTTGATTTGCCCATATGGTGATGACTTTGGTGTTTGTTACATCCTCCACACACTTAGAAATGTAACCTGTGAATGACTCAGTGTATGTGTCCAGGTCAATATGGTTGTTTGTCACAGCAGCCTCTCTAAACACTGAACAGTCTGTACAGTCGAAGAAGTCTTGTAGAACTGAGATTGCTCCCTCAGGCCAGATCCTTATTTGTTTTCTAGTCGGTGTACTGGTTTTCAGTATGGATTTATAAGCTGGAATCCGCATGATGGCTAGGTGGTCAGAGCTCCCTAGATGTAGATAAGGTTTTGCTTTATATGCACCTTTGATGTTAGTGTAGTCCTTATCCTGTATATTTACCCCCCTTGTGGCAAAGTTTACATGTTGGTGGTAGTGGGGTAATACAGTCATTAGGTTAGCCTAATTGAAGTCTCCTGCAATTACCATTGCATGCTCTGTATTTCTGTTTTGCAGGTCACTTACAGACTGCTATAAGGTGGACAGAGCATCACTGATATTTGCATCAGGTGGGATATAGACTGCTGTGATGCATATTCCATTTAACCCTATTTTCAGGTAGAAAGGCCTGCGTTTTATTGACAGAATTTTAATGTTTTCTGAGCAGAAGGTGGTGGTCACTACACAGTTGCTGCACCAGCTGTTATTGACATATATGCACACTTCCCCTCCTCTGGACTTGCCACATAGTGACTGAACTCTGTCTGCTCTGAATAAAGTGTATGTGTGTGTATGTATATATCTATATATTTCTCTATCTTTCTCTATATAGATATAGATATAGATATAGTTATAAATATAGATATAGATATGGATATAGATTTATATGGATCCCTTTATGAAGCTCGAAGTCCCATATAATCTAAACTCCTTTTCGCAAGACAAAAATCGTGAAACTTTGAATACCCGAATAGTGAATTTTTCCCAGAGTAATTAAACACTAGCCCAACATGCCCTTTTCTGCACTGTAATGCAATCCCTGAGTTGCAATATATATAGTTAGTGGTGGTGTGGGGGGGCACAGCCCCCCACCTAGGTGGGTTTTATTTACTACGGTGTGTGTGTTTTGTTTAAGTTTGGACAAGTGTTTACTTATCCTGAGAAAAATTCACCATTCAGGTATTTCTCGTGAAAATGAGTTTCAATTATATGGGATTTCAAGGTTTAGAAGTAGTTCCATATATATATAGATATACAGATATATGCACAAGTGTGTGTGTGTGTGTGTGTGTGTGTGTGTGTGTGTGTGTGTGTGTGTGTGTGTGTGTGTATGTGTGTGTGGTACACACACACACACACACACACAAAGTTGACTTTGATATGGCCGAGACCACATGATCGACTTTCTGAAAGCCGACCATGTAAAATAAACACAAAACACACTCTGCCGCCCACACCCCCCTGTAACTTAAATATACAACCTCCAAGATCGCACTACAGTGCTGAAGAGGGAAATTTTCCCATTCCGCACTCTATGGAGATAGCGGTTCCCCATGGTCATCTTTTCAAAAGTCGATCATATGGTCTCTGCCATATGAAAGTCAACTTTGTGAAAAGTCGACCAGGTAAAGTAGACCCATATATATATATATATATATATATATATATATATATATATATATATATATATATATATATATATGGTTCTACCTGACATAATCGAAACCCCAAAACACCGACAACGCAATCACCGAAACCACATAACCGACAGTGCAAAAACACAAAACCCCACATGCCCGACAACGAAATAACCGACGGTACACAAACACGAAACCTCATACACTGCACACACCACAATCACAACAATCAACAAACAAAACACATTCCCTGTCCAAAAATCACACACACAACACAAGCACACCAAAATCCCTACAAACCCACACTAAACCTCACATACACAACTATCAACAACCCTAACCCAAACCCTAACCCTAAGGTCCGTCACTATCGCATACTCAGCTAACCCGCGCCCTAACCCTAACTCACTTAAACCACCCCTAACCCAAACACTATCACTACCACACACTTACCTGACCCGCTCCCTAACCCTAACTCACTTAACCCGCCCCTAACCCAAACACAATCACTACCGCACACTTACCTGACCCGCTCCCTAACTCTAACTCACTTAACCCGCCCCTAACCCAAACACAATCACTACCACACACTTACCTAACCCGCGCACTGACCCTAACTCACTTAACCCACCCCTATCCCCACAGACCGTCAATATCCACACTTACCTTACTCGCACCCTAATGTCCGTCACTACCGCATACTTACACAGCCTTTTCCCATGTCGGCATCCTCTGCGTCACTGTTTTCATCCGTCGCGTCAGTCTTCTGAATTGTCGATCTTCAGGTAGAACCATATATATATATATATATATATATATATATATATATATATATATATATATATATATATATATAGTTTACTATTAAAATGTTTTTTAGAATAAAAATGGTACCTTAACAGTGAATTGTTTTGCTGAATGTACACATAACCTAATGGCCCTAATGTCGAAAATCAGATGTTAATGCCAAAAATGTCGACAAAGACATTTTACGGCATTAACAACAATGCCACCCTTGCCGTAACTCCCTAACCCCTACACTTAACCTCCCATTTATGCAGGGATCAAGCCCCCCTGCACCCCCCACACCCCCCCAACTAAATATTCCAACTCCATGATCGCACTACAGTGAGGAAAAGGATGTATTTCTCTAACTGCACTGTACAGCGATCCCTTTACATAATCGAACGTTATATTTGCAAATGCACAGTACATTCGCAAATATACTGGTCAATTACATAACTTGCACACATACAAACTATTTGAACATCTGTAGTTCGAATAGTTCATAGGCGTACAATGATACGCAGATATTTCAATAGGAAACCTATACATATATATATATATATATATATATATATATATATATATATATATATATATATATATATCCTGAAAAAATATATATATTTTTGTTTTGTCTGTATGAATAGTATAAGCTTATTGTACTACCATTGTTAGATGCTTTTACATATAATGTCAAGGAACTTGCATTTGAACTTCTATTATAATTGTCATATGTACAAATGTAATCTTCCGTGGAGCTTTTCTTCCCGGGTCCTCACTGAAAACGGGCTTCTGGCCCAGTCGGACACTACCTGGTTATACCCCTGCTCCCCTCACACCCCTACTAATTACATATACTAACTACAAGATCGCACAAAAGTGGAGTAAGGGCATACAAAAGGTTGCCAGTAAAAACTCCATTTAAATGAATGTTTACTTATATGAGCATTCATTTTTTCTTACACCAGGAAAAAAGCAATCAAGCATTCACTCTTTTGAGTTTTCACTCTTTCAAACTGTACTCATGAAAAAAAAAAAATATATATATATATATACAGATATATATATATATACACAGCCATGTCTATATAGATATATATATATATATATATATATATATACACACATACATATATATATATATATATATATATATATATATATATATATATATATATACACACACATATATATATATATATATATATATATATATATATATATATATATATATACACATATATATAGAGATATATAGATATATATATATATATATATATATATATATATATTTGTGTATATATATATATATATATATATATATATATATATATATATATATATATATATATATATGGGTCTACCTCGAGGTCACCAAAATTACATTTTTCCAAAAGTGCATTTATTTGAAAATGCACTTTTGCAGAAAACCGAGTAAACAAACACCAAAAAAAATGACAACACTAAGCACATTTATGCAGGGGGGCAAGTCCCCTGCACCCCCCACATCCCTGCTACTTATATATTCTAACTCAGAGATCGCACTACTGTGGGGAAAAGGGAATATTCCATTATCATCACTGTGCCACGATCTGCAACAACAACAACCTCACTTGCTGTTCATTTAATTGTTTTTTCACGAAAATACATTTTTGAATAAATGCACTTTTGGAAAAACAGTCACAAAATTACATTTAGGAAAAATGTGATTTTGGTGACTCGAGGTAAACCCATATATATGTGTAAATATATGGATCTAGGACTGTTCACCAAAAACCTGTTTCCACAAAATGGAAACGGGCAAACTCACTTTCGAGAAAGTGATTTTTCATGGAAAATGCACTTTTGCGAAAGAAAAAAAAAAAAGACAAAATTTAAAAAAAAACAACAGTAATCACATTTATGCAGGGGGTGAAGCCCCCTGCACCCCCCCATGTGAGGGGATGTGCCATCTACACCCCCCTACTTTTATAGTCTCACTCTGAGATCCCACTACAATGGGGAAAAGGGAATATTGCCTTATCACCACTGTGCCACAATCTCAGCAACAGCCCTGTTGTCAATTTATTTTTGTTTTTTATTTCCCTTTCACGAAAGTGCATTTTCGGTGAAAAAAACAGTTTCGCAAAAGTGACTTTACCCGTTTCCATTTTGTGGAAACAGGTTTTCGATGTATAGTCCTAGACCCATATATATATATATATATATATATATATATATATATATGTGTGTGTGTCTGTGTATGTATACACACACACACACACACACACACACACACACACACACATATAAAGTATCTTAGGCAGTGTGGACTACCAGTTCCATCTGTTAATGTTAATGCAATCATAGAGGGTAACAATGTTATTTCTCATTTTAAGATGTTAGTAGGTCAATAGCATGTAATCAAAATGAACAATGACAACAAGAGGAGGGAGGGCACCAAACCAATAGGAGTGGCCCAATGGCGCATCCTTATTCCTCCCATTTGAAACATTTGTTCCTCCACTGAGGAGAGAACACTCCAGGCCATTCGTTGCATGACAGAGTTAAGAGTGAAGTGTTAGGGACCTGAACATTCTGAAAATCCTGTCAAATGTCCTGTCCCTACCATCTCAGTGGCAGGTGAGCTCTGCTATAGCTGCCTCAGGAGGTGCATCTGTACTTTCACACAACTAAACGGCGCACCATCTGCAGTGAGGGCATGCTAGGCTCTTCTTGCTGCACTCATTCATTTGCATTCCTGCAGGTGTCAGCAGTGCAACCTGTTATCCTGCCCCCCCAGGATGGGCAAGGTATTATCAACTGCTATTTCCCATCTTCCCTCCTGTTAAACATGGGTCATCCAAACTACAGTTAGGAATTTAACTCTCTACACAACAAGACAAGTAGAACATTTTTTTCTGAGAAATACAAGTGTATGGCAATTTTGAACAGACAGTTATGTATAATGATATATTTTTTTCATTTGGCAAGTTATTTATTCTCCGCATCTTTGCTGAGCTATGCAAGCTGAGTAGTGTCAGACACTTCTGAACTCAGTCATTCATTTTGTTCCATAGATCTGTCCTATCCCAACGGGCTGCAAGGGCCCAAGTTACTTACTTTTAACTCGACTTCTCCATTTCCAAGGTGGGTACCATCTCTCCAAGTGCATTTAAGGCTGGTACAAACTCTGGTACTCCATTATAAGGGGTACAGTAGGCAAGTGAGAGCCATGGTAATGTGTATTGTGGTCATATATGGTGCATTGGTCCTAACCCCCAGTGTCATGGCGGTTTATGCATGACTACATGTGGGAATTCCCTGGAGATGTGCCTATGGGAACATCCTGTATCCACATTAATACAAGCCTGTGTCTCACCCTCACATACGTCATGCAGCAACTGCCTCCACCACGAGCAGGTAATGGCTGAATTCTCCAGCTAGTCATCCCCCCAGGAGAGGTGAGCAGGCTCTAACTTAGTCACCCCCCCACCATGAGGTCCTTCCGAACCTGGGCTACCAGCTGAACTCTTCATTTTAGAGCTGCATCCCTTTGCAAGACTGACAATAAAATTAAATATTGGTTTATTCAGTCTGAAGAAGTCTTTGGGAACAAGATGAAAGTGCTTACTGAATATTGTACTAGTAAATAAAGTGGCGTTTGTTTTTACTTCGTAGACTTTTTTTTTAAATTTTCATTATTAATATTAAATATTGTTATATATTTGACATACCTTGCTGATATTGTAGGCCATCTGAGAATTAGTAACCTCAATGCCTTCATTTCGACTTATTCTCTTACCAGGTAGAAGCCTTTCATTCTCATCACTGCAGTTCCACTCTGACTTAGCTTTACATCCAACTTTCATTTTCTTTTGTTGTTCTTTATACTTGTTTATATACAAAAGGGCATCACAATGCATCTCTCAGTAGAGTACAGGGGGTTATGGGTATGAGCTAGTGTCAGGTTCTTTATTTGGTTCTGGGTATAATTCCTTCAATTTTCACTTATTTATCCCGTGACTCTGAGGAAGTCACTTACTCAGGTGATTCTTCCTAGTCACCCCCATAAAATATCATCTCTGCATAGTGGGCTTACATAGTTAATGAATCAATGCAGTAAAAATACGTTAATGTTAAGATTCACTGGGGGGCAATGAAGCCTGTTCAGCAACCCTTGCTACAATTTAAGATAATCGTGACTCTCGGCATGCTCACCATTCTAGAAGGAGGGGTGTTCTACACCATTCTAGGGACAAGGATGTCCTATTACCTGCTCATGAATCTATTCTCTCAACTTTAATGCTAAACAATCATCTGGAAATGATAGATGTTGACACAGAACAACTACAAGCAATGATAAAGTGGTATTAATACTTATGAACCCTGTCAAACTGTGTCAGATTCTAAAAGATAGTCATGGATAGAACAGCACTCTGAAGGAGTACTTCAACGTATCAGTTGCAGATCCGATTTCAGAGAACATGCCAGACTCAATCTGAGTACTTATTTTACTCAGTGTATGATAATTATGGACTCCACACACACCTGTTGAATTCCAAAACACAATATTTGTGCTCAATGCAACTAAAATGTGACAAAGAATTTCCAAAACCTTCTGTGAATGCCATACTGCAACACAAGGAAAGCAAACTTAGACAGACAGATGGTGCAGGTTGTGTGCAACATGTGTGCCTCACTCAGCCCTGTGCATACATTGCAAGGCAACCCAATACCTCTCCAAACCAAAGTCTGCCTGAACCTAAGTGTACTGACATCTGGGACATTTCAATGATGTATGACAGATATTGTATTTGTGCCACAGACATCTGCCAGTAGTGTCATCTCACAACTCCTGGCAGAATTGTGCACCAAGGTAGATAATCATATAAATACACCTCCCATCTATAGCCATGGAATGGCAAAATGACATGCACCAGTTCTATAACATTGGCAACATCCCCTATGTTCTTGGTGCAACTGACTGCACCCACATCCCTATTAAGACCCCTTTGGAATCCAAAGCAGAAAGATACATAAATAGAAAGGGGTGTCCATCGTTGAACTGTCAGGTTGTGTGCACAGCAGATGGCAGCATAGGCATGGTGATACAACCTGGTAGCATCCACATTGCTGCCACATGGAGAGAATGTGGTCTGAGAGTTGCATTTCAAGACAGAGAAGTAACTGAGGGGCTGCCACTAGGTAAGTACAGGACCACAGTTTAGGACGTAAGCTGAATACATCCTTGTTAACATTATGCATGATGAGAACATATTGTTCAGTGCCTCCCAGCAACAGGTGACTGTGGCTATCCACTTGCATCATGGCTAATGACACCATGCAGAGAACCATCCAACCCTGTGGAGAAGTCCTACAATAGAGCACATGACATGACAAGAAACACCATAGAGCATGTATTTGGTGTCTGAAAGCTGGATTCAGATGTCTGGACACATTGGGTGGCTGCAATGCAATACACACCTGAAAAGGCAGCACAGATGATTATTGTGTGTGTGCAGTGCTACGTAATTTGCTAACAATAACACCTGGCACTTTGCCTGCTGCAGGTATGGCTGACATATCCCAAGAATCCCAGATGTCTGAAGATAACATGTCATGGATATTAGTGGAGAAGAAGGAGAACACAGGAGGCAGAAGAAACAGGCATGGGTGATGGGGGATAGAACCCGAAGGCCTATCTCAGACAACATGGCAGAGTCTGATGCACACCTTTGAGTCATGAAAAGCCATGCATACAGAAGTATACAGACTAAACACTGATGCTCAGGTATTGCCCCACAACAGCAGCACAGATCAAATTTAATGAAAGTTACCCACTAGATGTACATTTTGAAGATCATGTAACAATATGATCATAACATATAACAGTAAGAACATCTGCAAAACAATCATGAGAGGAATCATCAAATCAGGCCACAAGTGGCACAGGTATGCGTGCAGACTCATAGTGGTGTATGTGTGTATGACAGACAAGGGACATAATTTTGTGAACCCCATCCCTATCTCTCTCCTCTAGCAAATATTACAGCAGGAAAGCAGGTCAGGACATACTGCAGAACTGTTGTCAATATCACTAGTAACACAGCAAAAGTAGAGAAAAAGTATCAGGTGCTGAATGGAGTCACTTAGGGCAGTAAAAGTGACAGACTCCTGTAGGTTCAGACTTCACAACAACCACAGCCACGTGAAATTGCCAATGGTCTGCACAGCATTCATCACTGCCACAGGATCAAACTGACCATACAGAACACAGTGGAACTGTCAGTGTTAATCTAAAGCAGTCTAGGGCGCCCACACTGATGACTCACACAGCAGTCCTAGCTGCCTTTGCCATGTATGGAAGCACTCAGCCCAGGTTGCTCCACAGAGGACACTGCTGGGGAGACACCAGCATGTGGAGACGCACTGTTGGAAGGAGCATGAGTGTGACCTGACCATCTGGTCATGGCTGCTGAGCCCACACTGGATTGGTCAGCAGATGTGTATGCATGTTGCAGCATAGACATCGATTCTAGATGGGCAACGGTTTGTCTACTGAGAGGGAGTGTGCCTCTCCCATGTGACATGCAGCTAAGCATGGTCAGGGCATGAAAAACCCATTTCATAGTATGGTACTGCTGTAGCACTGCCATAACCAGAGTTTCAATATGACTGTTCCACAGATAACATGCTGTCATTCTGACCAGCCAATGCCACTATGACCTCACCATGTAAATCAATAAGAGAACAACAGAAGAAGCCTTTTGTAGGCGAAAGTTTTAACTAGCAATGGAAAAAGCTGCTTGTTTACTGAGCTTTACGTGTTTCTCAGCGGTTTTGGTTGTTTTCTTATTGATTTACTTGACACCACCTGATTCAGCTCTGCTTTGACTATTTTTGCTGTTTTATGTATGACCTCATTTTGTTTGCACTCTTGTCCTTCATGCCATACACACAGCTGGTCTGCAATACAATCCATGGTACAAGCAAGTCCACAAATGTCAGATCCATGACATTGTTGGGAATGTTCATTTGCCTGTAAGAGCAAGAGGACACACTCTGAACTGTGCTCATGCACACTAACTACACGTTTCTATGTATTATGACTGACAGTATCATTCCATTGTGTGGAAGTGTCATGTGCTCATGCACACTAGCTACACGTTTCTATGTATTATGCCTGATAGTATCATTCCATTGTGTGGAAGTGTCATGTGCTCATGCACACTAGCTACACGTTTCTATGTATTAGGCCTGACAGTATCGTTCCATTGTGTGGAAGTGTCATGTGCTCATGCACACTAGCTACACGTTTCTATGTATTATGCCTGACAGTATCATTCCATTGTGTGGAGGTGTCATGTGCTCATGCACACTAGTTACACGTTTCTATGTATTATGCCTGACAGTATCATTCCATTGTGTGGAAGTGTCAACATTACCAGCAGACTCAATATGGGATTGTAGTTCACAGGCATTATCTTGTCCAAAATCTGATGTCTCCACATCTTCAGAATGGTTGGATATGTTTGCTTCCACATCTGAGGCCACTGCCTGTCCACGTGACTGTCACTATCTGGGCCAGACTGCATCACCAAATCTGTGTCCTGTGTCTCAGGGGCCATGCTACCACTGTAAGTCACATCACATCCCACCTCAGGTGTGCCACGGGCCATGCTAACACAGTGAGTCACATCACATCCCACCTCAGGTATGCCACGGGCCATGCTAACACAGTGAGTCACATGACATCAGACCTCAGGTGGGCCACAGGCCATACTAACACAGCCAGTCACATCACATCCCACCTCAGGTGCTCCACAGGCCATGCAAACAAAGTGAGTCACATCACATCCCACCTCGGGATCAGGGGACAGACTAATGGATATTGCTGGCAGTGGACATGCTACAAGAACAGACGGATGACAAAGGTCAGATAAACACACATATATATCATATGTTGGGGCTCGGTACTGACATATGGCACAGTGATATCACTACAATGTTACAGATGCTAAGGACTTACCAGGAGGTCATGTCTGAGTGTGGCCTATGGAACCTATATCACAGGGAGTTGATAATTATGTTACATATGCAACATGCATAAAATATGTGAGGAATACAAGATAAGACACATCTAACATGTCCTCATGGGAATCCAGTACCAGAGGTGAGGCATAAAATGCAACTCTTGGAGGGAAATAAAAGTATCTAGGCAGTATTAGTAAGCACATACTCACCATCATGTACTATTCCAACAGAGGTATCAGTAAGCACATACTCTCCATCATGTACCATTCCAACAGAGGTATTAGTAAGCACATATTTACCATTACTTATCCTTCCAACAGAGGTATTAGTAAGCACATATTTACCATAACGTATCGTTCCAACAGAGGTATTCACAAGTACATAGTCGCCATAATGTACCATTCCAATAGAGATATTAGTAAGCACATACTCTCCATCACGTATCATTCTAACAGAGATATTAGTAAGCACATACTCGCCATCATGTACCATTCCAGCAGAGGTATTAGTAAGCACATACTCCCCATCACGTACCATTTTAACAGAGGTATTAGTAAGCACATACTATCATGTACCATTCTAACAGAGGTATTAGTAAACACATACTCACCATCACGTACCATTTTAACAGAGGTATTAGTAAGCACATACTCACCCTTATGTTCCATTCTAACAGAGGCATTAGTAAGCACATACTCACCCTCATGTACCATTCCAACAGAGGTATTAGTAAGCACATACTCACCATCACGTACCATTCCAGCAGATGTACTAGTAAGTACAAACTCACCATCACGTACCATTCCAACAGAGGTATTAGTAAGCACATACTCCCCATCACATACCATTTTAACAGAGGTATTAGGAAGCACATACTCACCATCATGTACCATTCTAACAGAGGTATTAGTAAACACATACTCACTATCATGTACCATTTTAACAGAGGTATTAGTAAGCACATACTCACCATCATGTACCATTCTAACAGAGGCATTAGTAAGCACATACTCGCCCTCATGTACCATTCCAACAGAGATATTAGTAAGCACATACTCTCCACTGCGTACCATTCCAGCAGAGGTATTAGTAAGCACATACTCACCATCACGTACCATTCTAACGGAGGTATTAGTAAACACATACTCATTATCACATACCATTCTAACAGAGGTATTCGTATGTACATACTCACCATCACGTACCATTCTAACAGACGTATTCGTACGTACATATTCACCATCATATATAATTCCAGCAGAAATATTAGTAAGTACAAACTCACCATCATGTACCATTCCAACAGAGGTACAGCACACGATAGGTAATATATACACATCAACTTCTTTGAGGCAGTCGCCAAAGATGTGGATGAGGGTAAGGTGGTTCACACAGCCTATCTTGACCTCGCCAAGGCATTCGACACCATCCCCCATTCTGGAATTATAGCTCAACTCACTAAACTAGGTATAAATCCCTACGTCATAAGATGGGTTGCCAAATGGCTCACTGACAGAACCCACACTGTAAAAGTTGCAGACTCCAAATCTGACCTCAAGGCAGTGACAAGTGGAGTGCCACAGCGTTCCATCCTGGGACCTCTTCTGTGTGGTATCTACTTCTCTGAAGTACAGGCTAACACAGAAGTCCTCTGGCTGATGAAGTTCGCAGATGACTGCAAACTAGGAGCCATAGTCAAGTCCCCAAATGATGTGGACATCCTACAGAAGGGCTTCACTGAGACAGATGCCTGGTGTCAGAGCCATGGCCTCAAGCTCAATGCCAAAACGTGCAGTGTCATCCCCTTTGGTAAAAACTCCGTACCCATGAACTACCACATAGGCAGCAATCTACTTAACACTGAATGCGTGATAAGAGCCCTTGGGACCCAGGTGGACAGTAGTATCTCCTTTGATAGTCACATCGACACAGTAGTCAGGAAGTCCTTCTACGTGGCACACCTCATCATAAAAGGGTCCTCATCCAGGAAAAAAGAGGTCGTTGTTCCCCTCTACTCGTCACTTATTATACCCATTATAGACTACAACACCCCTTTTGGCATGTACCTCACAAGACATCTGCAGCAGCTGGAAAGGCCACAGAAGTACCTCACAAAGAGAATTACTGGCCTCAAACAAATGCCCTACACTGACCACCTCAAAAAACTCCAGCTTTGCTCCATAGCATATCGCCTACTCTGAGGTGATCTCTACCTAACATATAAAGCTATGTCAAACCTAGAGCTGTTGGACATGCTACACCTAAAGAAATCCCAGTCCCTCCAAGCTACATGCTCTAGGGACCTAAACCTTGTCACCACAATAAACAGGACATGCTGGAGGGATAAATTCCTGTCCCAGAGATTTCCTATACTCTGAAACAAGCTACCCATCTATGTCAAGCAAAGTTCTTTATTAGCACTCTTCAAGAAAAATCTTGATGAGTGGATGGGAAATAGGAAATACACCCGGGGATCACTTCTGTGTCTCTGCTGGACCGTGGCACAGGAAAATAACTTTCTTGGGTGGCATAAGCTATGGTACCTTGCTGGCTAGGCTTACGTAGGCCCTTGGGCCGATGGCCTAGTACCTACCTATGAACCTATGAACATACCGGTTAGTCACAGCAGAGGTGCCAATGGCAATTGTTCTGTGCAGAGGGTAGAACAACACAGCATTAATGGAAGACCACAATAGGAGTCATATCACTAACATGTAGGAAACAGAGGAAATAGCATACCATTTTTAGCTTCCATGTGTGGTGAGTGTAGATCCTATAGTGAGAAAATAGAAATAAAGTACAACATGTGGGTATGCAACAGAGTCATGAATGCAGGCAAAGGGGAATGACAGCACATACATCACAGTAACAGGATATTGCGATACTCACATGGTATATGGTACACATGTTGGCTAGATGTCCCTGTGTATGGAAAACTGCAACATTAATTCATACAACACAGATGTGCTACACAATGCTGCAGGCTACTGACATAGTGGGAAATCATACCTGGTGTGTCTATAGGTGCCCCTACATGGTTCATGTCTCCTGAAGATGTATCTGTAGGTTACAATGATGGGGAAACATCATAATGTCATATTAAACCACTGGCATGATAGAGGGCAGAGACAATAACAGGTAATGGTCACAGTAACAGTATATGAAGACACTCACCTGTCATGTCATACTGTTGTGCAGAAGTGGCTGGACCTGTACAAATGGATACAGACAACATTACACATACAAATGAAAAAAACAAGAATCCAAGCAGTCAAAGAATTTATTGTCTCTAGCGCCTCGGCCACAGTTAGCCTTCAAGGAGTAACAGCTCACACATTTTACACAGTATATATACACAGTTAAAAACCAATTAAAAAACAATCAATCAATTAAGCTACTTAAAATTTAAAGACATACATTAAATCACAGGATACTTTTCCAACAAAATTCTACATTCAAACCTTTGGGAATCAAAGTTCTATGTTTTAATATAAAAATAGCTTCTTTTTTTAAAAGCATACTTTTAACTCTTTCTCTATCAAAATGATTCTTTGGAAAATGTTCCAAAATAGTCATTTTTAAGCCCACTGAACTACTATTATGACATTCCTTAAAATGTTGGGCCACCGGACTCTCATTTTTGTTTATGCGAATATCCCTCAAATGTTCCAACATTCTCACTTTAAATATTCTTTTCATTTGCCCAATGTAAAATTTATTACACACACACTTTATAGCATAAACAACCCCCTCTGTTCTACAATCATAAACACCATTAGGTATAAAACGAATGTCATTAATAAAAGAAAAAGAACTCACTGTGTAAGAACATACACTACATTTCCCACAAGGCTTCATACCTTTAACATAAATTTGTAACAGGAAAGTAACATCAGGTCTAACAAATTTAGTATGGACCAACATGTCTTTGATGTTCCTACCCCTTTTATAAGAGTAAGTTAATTTTTTATTGCTTAAACCTATCAAATCCCCAAAATTTTTCAAAAATTCCCAGAGATATAAAATACATTGTCTAATATCCTCACTAAGTATATTATATGTAGAAACTATAAAAAAAGATCTACTTCAGTATTATTAATAATCACATTATTTTGATTCCTAAAAATTCTTTTAATTTTTTTATTATTATTATTATTAAATCTAATATCAAATATTTTATTAATATCCCTATCAATGGATTTAATATCATATTTCCTTCTAATAAACATATTCCTAGTCTGCTCTATTTCATTCATAAAATTATCTACGTCATTGCACAATCTAGAAATTCTTAAAAATTCTCCATAAAGCAACAAATCAATAGTGTGTCTAGGGTTACAACTGGTGCCCAATAAAAATTAATTAACTGACTCAAATTTTCTATGAATGCTAGTCATAATCTTGCTACCATTTAAGCCACATAAATTAATATCCAAAAATGAAACTTGTGAACCATATTGTAAACCATCAAATGATATATTAAATCTGTTCACTTGAATTTCTTGTACAAAATTATTTATCAAATCAAAACCCCCTTCACATAAAAATATTAAATCATCTATGTATCTAAAATAATATTTAACAAAATTCATGAAGAAAAAAGTTTTATAAATACATTCATTCTCTACTAAGCCCATAAAGATATTAGCATACATGGGTGCAAATGGAGCACCCATTGCTGTGCCTTGAATTTGTTGAAAAATATAATTTTCAAAATAAAAATAATTATTTTCTAAACAAAACTTAACTAAATCTAAAACATAATGAGTGAAAGGGGTATCACCCATCTGACATAATATCACCTCTAACCCATATATATGTTGGATATTAGTATAAAGGCTTCTTACATCTAACGTAACCCAATACATATTGTCATTCCATCTAATATTTTTAATTTTCTCTAAAAAATCAAAAGAGTCTTGAATACAAGAAGGAAGTAAAAGAGCTTCTTTTAACAGAATACCATGCAAAATGACACCCAAATTATGCAAAAAATATTTTGAGGCTGAGACAATAGGGTGACCTGGTGGATTCATACTGTCCTTATGTATTTTAGGCAAACAGTAAAAATAAGCTGGACCAGTATCAACACATGGTAATTTGTTCTTAACATCCTCCTCACACCAGTAACCCAGTCTCAAGCCCCTTGAAATCAACAGAGCATAATTTTTCTTAGCTTGTTCTATCATATCACTATTAACCTTCTTGTATACTGTTTCAACTTATAATAAATCAAGGCACATCTTAAGGTATTGGGTATAATGCATTATTACAACCTTATTACCCTTATCAGAAGGCTTAATAATCAACTCTTTTTGTCTAGAAAAATTAATCAATGCTAACCACTCTTTTTTAGATAAATTATACTGAATTTATCTCAACTTAAAATCTTTTAAACAACATTTCATATTCAAATTCAGCCATGGACTGAAATCCCTTAATTCCTTCATGCAAAAAAGGTGGCATAAACTTATTATTATTTCTTACTGCAGCAGCATCTATTAAACAGTAAGCATTCAACACACTGTCACATGAAACATAAGAATCAAATGAATCTGTATCAGAAAAATACTCAGCATTACTGCATGTATCATCACTAAGGCTATTGCTCGTAACTACAGAACCCACTGGATGTTCAAAGAAATACCACAAATGCATTTTTCTAACTACTTTAAACAAATCAATTTTGCACTCATACATTTTAGGTATAACTGTAGGTACAAATTTTAGACCAAAATTCAGAACAGAGACAATACTATTATCAATTGCACAACCAGATAAATTAATCACATTATTAATACCATTTAGTCCTTTTGTTATTCCACCACTGGCGTTGTTGTCCCCCTCTATAATGTTCTTGTTCCGGATAACTTCTCTTCTGTTGTCGTATATTCTCCCCCTGGTAACGAAAATTCTCCTGGAAATAACGTTCATTATGCGTTGAGGGAAGAGGTGGAAAATCATTTATATCTCCATTAATGCTGTAATGCTGAGCAGCATCACCAGTCGATGTTTCTACACTGTTGTAACTAACAAGTCTGTCCCTCACTTTCTCAGTCACATCATGTAACCGAGCTGACAAGCGTGCATTCTGATTGGATACTTTGAAGAAGGCTGTCCCTCTTTCAAAATCTCAGAGGTCCCTCTGAATTTTACGCATTTTTTGTTCAAGCATCTTTTTCTCATAGATATTAACTTTATCTTTTATGTCCAACAAACAAGATTCAAAGCGACTTCTATCAATAGTCATCGCCAAGCTGGAACAAGCGTTCGTAATGTCAGTTTTGATCTTAGAGAGTTTAATCATGTCTTTTTCAATAAGTATATTAAGCCACTCTCTGGAGCAAAGGTGTGCCACTTTTTCCCACCTTTGCTTAAAAACTCTATCATCAGAACATGTATTATCAAAAGGTTCAGATGAGAACTTAATCGCTCTCAAACCCTGAGGTATAATATCCAGATCTAAATACCTCTGCAGGCTTGTATAATTATAATATGTAGTCATTTCTTTATTCATAAGATTATTAAGTTTGGAAATCAATGTCTTTACCTCCACCGGATAATCCACGGAACGTTTTCCCATGTTGGCAAAGGGGTTATTAACACGCCGATTGCGTGTTTCTGCCAAAATACGTTCCCAAATGGGAGAAGAGGAATTATCAATATTACCACCGGTTCTCTCTGTTCTCTCAGTGCGATCTCTATCTCGGTCTCTTTCCGAAGTAGCACTTAAAAAAACATCCATCGTTCGTTGAGAGGAACCCACATTATCCTCTTTAAAATACGTGGTATATTGATCACAAGATCACTGGCCATCGATAACAAATACAACACCACACAAAGAGCAAAGCCACAGCACCAAATTGCTTCACCACAAACGAAAAAAACAAGAATCCAAGCAGTCAAAGAATTTATTGTCTCTAGCGCCTCGGCCACAGTTAGCCTTCAAGGAGTAACAGCTCACACATTTTACACAGTATATATACACCGTTAAATACCAATTAAAAAAACAACCAATCAATTAAGCTACTTAAAATTTAAAGAGATACATTAAATCACAGGATACTTTTCCAACAAAATTCTACATTCAAACCTTTGGGAATCAAAGTTCTATATTTTAAAATAAAAATAGCTTCTTTTTTTAAAAGCATACTTTTAACTCTCTATCAAAATGATTCTTTGGAAAATGTTTCCAAAATAGTCATTTTTAAGCCCACTGAATTACTATTATGACATTCCTTAAAATGTTGGGCCACCGGACTCTCATTTTTGTTTATGCGAATATCCCTCAAATGTTCCAGTATTCTCACTTTAAACATTCTTTTCGTTTGCCCAATGTAAAATTTATTACACACACACTTTATAGCATAAACAACCCCCTCTGTTCTACAATCATAAACACCATTAGGTATAAAATGAATGTCATTAATAAAAGAAAAAGAACTCACTGTGTAAGAACATACACTACATTTCCCACAAGGCTTCATACCTTTAACATAAATTTGTAACGGGAAAGTAACATCAGGTCTAACAAATTTAGTATGGACCAACATGTCTTTGATGTTCCTACCCCTTTTATAAGAGAAAGTTAATTTTTTTGTTGCTTAAACCTATCAAATCCCCAAAATTTTTCAAAAATTCCCAAAGATATAAAATACATTGTCTAATATCCTCACTAAGTATATTATATGTAGAAACTATAAAAAAATGATCTACTAAAGTATTATTAATAATCACATTATTGTGATTCCTAAAAATTCTTTTAATTTTTTTATTATTATTATTAAATCTAATATCAAATATTTTATTAATATCCCTATCAATGGATTTAATATCATATTTCCTTCTGGAATACATACATACAGCTGGAAGTGTTATGTATGTACTGCAGTTTTACAATAACATGCCATTACACTTATGTTGGTTGTTGACAGCATGTGCACCTACCCCCATGTTCTGCTTCTGCAACATATAAATTAGAGTACATGACTATGCATGCAGCAACACTCTGTACTGAGGTACTCTGTATGCAACAATGTTCTAGAAAGTACCACATACATGAGCAGCCTTGAACACCTGTTTCTATCCCACACCCAGATATGTATTAATTACCACTTGTGGTATGCAGGACACCACAAACTAAGTTATTTCATCTCAGGGAGTCAATGGTGGGCCACCACCTGTGGCATCCCTCAACCTCTCATACTGACATATCCTATCGGCTGCAAGAAAGAGCATGTCAGAGCACTGTTACTTACAAGCCTCACAGGATCTATTGTGACCTCCCACAGTGGTCAGACCACCCTACACTCCTCCAAATGGTATTCACCACCCATCCAAGGAGTCTATATGTCCATGCTGACACAGAGCATCAATTATGATTTCATTCTCTTGTGAACAAAAATTGTCAGCCCTAGGTCTCTTTGCCCTCTGAAGACAGTTATATGTATGTGGTAAGATTCATATAGGGGCCCACATATGGTCATGATTATGTTGAAAGCATATGTCAATTGACCTTCTCTCCATTCATATGCAATGCAAAACTATGTAAGATAGTTCCTACCCTCTGCAGTACTGTGACATATAAAACAACAGAGATGATATTAAAACAATAACATATGATACCTGGAGAGGTTGCATGTGAGATTTGAACCTATTACAGTGGCTATCACAACACTAGAAAACCAAACATATCACCACTGTGCAATATTCTCAGTAAGATATGAATGGACTTCACACATTAGCATGCTCATCGCAACATTCTGGGAATGTGTAAACCAATACTGTTGGATGGCTGTCAGACACAACTGCTGTTCATGACCCACATCCTAGTAATGACATGTGCTGTCAGTAGATGGTATGCAACATGAGTGTATGCAGAAAACCTGTGGAAAAGCAGCAGTTATAGTAACATGAACTGTTATGCATGAATAGCTTCAGATTAACAAGCTCAACAGTGATCAGCCAGTGCTGTATCCCCATTTCATCTGTACAAGACAAAATTCACGAATGTCTACTACTGTAGTACTCTTATCAGAAAGTATCTGTAGGGCATCTGTTTGAGGCAGGTAATCCTCTTTGTGAGGTATTTCTGCAGCCTTTCTAGTTGTTGTAGATGTCTTGTGAGGTACATACCAAAAGGGGCATTGTACTCTATAATGGGTCTAATGAGTGATGAGTAGAGGGGAACAATGACCTCTTTTTAGCTGGATGAGAAACATTTTGTGATGAGGTGTGCCACGTAGAAGGATTTCATGACTACTGGGGCGATGTGATTATCAAAGGAGAGACTACTGTCCACCTGTGTCCCAAGGTCTATTATCACACTTTCAGTGTTAAGTAGACTACCGCCTATGTGGTAGTTCATGGGTATTTACCAAAAGGGATGACAATGCAGTTTTTGGCATTGAGCTTGAGGCCATGGCTTTAACACCAGGCATCTGTCTCGATGAGGCCCTTTTGTAGGATGTCCACATTGTTAGGAGTTTCAATTATGGCTCCTAGTTTGCAGTCATCTTCGAACTTCATTAGCCAAAGACCTTCTGTGTTAGCCTGTACTTCTGAGAAGTAGATACCAAACAGGAGAGGACCCAGGACTGAACCCTGTGGTACTCCACTTGTCACTGGTCTGAAGTCAGATTTGGAGTCTGCTACTTTCACAATGTAGATTCTGTCAGTGAGCCAGTTGACAACCCATCTTATGACGTAGGGATTTATACCTAGTTTAGTGAGTTTATCTATAATTCCAGTGTGCGGGATGGTGTCAAAAGCCTTGGTGAGATCTAGATAGGCTGTGTGAACCACCTTACCCTCATCTATGGCTTTGGTGACCGCTTCAAAGAAGTCTATCAGATTTAGGAGACATGATCTGCCTTTTACAAACCTGAACTGGGTGGGGTCCAGAGCTTGGAGATTACCAATGTCATTGTTTGTAAGTTCCATGATGATACATTCCATAGCTTTGCAGACCAGGCTCGACAGGCTAATGGGGTGGTAGTTCCCAGAGTCCATGGTGGCTAACCCTTTGTGGAGTGGGATAACCGTCGCTGTGTGCCATTCAGTGGGCAGAAAGCCTGAGGTGAGGCTATGATTGAACATGGTACTAAGGTGAGGTGCCAGTTCATTCTGTTGTTCATGGAGAATGCACCCTGGGATGTTATCAGTTCCCATGGATGCTGTATTCTTGGCTTTGGAGAGTGTGTTTTTTACCTGTGCAACAGTGATTACAGGAACTTTGCATTCTTCTGGTATAGAGATGGGCCCTTTAGGGGGTGAGGGGGGGAGGGTAAAGTTTGCACTGAACCTATCTGCCAGGATGTTGGCAATATCAGTTGGTTCTGTATATTTAGTGCCATTGTGCTGTAACTCAGAGCAGATCTGAGTGTTGCCATTGAGATTCTTGACATAGCTATAGAATGCTTTGTGGTTGTCTTTAGAATCAGTGGTGATTTTGTTTTCGTAACTAGCTTTGGAGGATTTTATGAGGGATCTCAGCTTTTTACTGAGGCTGACCAGGGAGTTCCTACATTCATGGGATTTTACTCTTTTTTGCAACAGTTTCTTTCTTCTGTTGTAGAGTTTGTTTATGGCAGAGGACCACCAGATTGGCTTCCTTTTTTGGAGGATAGCATCTTGGTTCTGTTAGGGATTGCATGATCCATGCACTCGTGTAAGTGCTTATAAAGTGCATTTGTGTAGGATTAATCAGACGTACCTCTATTGTCCATCTGCATGGGTTTCGTGAAGTTTGCCACTTCTGTCTTAAGAAGTGTAAAGTTGGCTTTGGAGAAATTTTTTACAGTGGTTTCCCTAATGGTGGATGGGGGTGGGATGTGGATGTATAGGGTGATTAGCTTGAGGTCGGATCTGACCAACGAGGAATTGACCTCTGGTGTGGAACACCTGTTGCCCATGTTGGTAATGACCAGGTCTAAGATATTGCTGCCCTTGGTGGGGGTGTGGATAAGTTGATCCAAGGTGTTGGAATTTATGAATTCCAGAAAACGTTGTGCAAAAGAGTTGGTACATGAGTAGTTTTCCCAGTTAATGGTGTGGTAGATGAAATCGCCCATTATTAGGGTGTTAGGTTGTACCCTAATATTTTCCAATGTATCAAGAAATCAGAAGTTTGAATCCTGGGGCATGGTGGGGGATCTGTAGCAAGCTACAATTTGGATTGCGGTCTGGCCCAGAGTATGCTACTACCATTAATGTGTGAGATGACAGTATACAGGAATGTGAAATATTATACAATTGCCAAAGTTAAGATATGGTATACCTCCACTTATTGTCATTATTTATTAAGTGTAACTCACCACATTTGCCCTAGTGTTATTAAAAGGGAGTTATAGGAACAGCTATACACTTTGAGCCTATATCAAGGGCATCCACAAATATTAGGGGCACTTGTGAAGTATGATTTGATATGTAACAATAAATTCTATTTAGACATTTACTGCCCTCCTGCCTAATCTATATTTTGAAAAAAAAGAATAAAAAGGTCACACAGACAAAATAATTAGCAAAACCTGCAAGCCAACCCTAGCTAAGCTAGAGTTTTCACTGTGTGGTACTTCAAAACCTCCTATAATAGAGGCTCATGGGATATATGCAAATGATGTCTTAAGGACATCAAGTGATTCAGCTATATGACTTCTAAATATCCATGACTTTTTACTTTTTTCTTTTTAAGTCTTTGTGGACACATTCAGGCTAATAATGCCAAACCCCACTAGCTGTGGACGTGCATGTTTAAGTCTGTATGACATACTGGTTATAAACAGAAAGTCTTGTGTATTTACCTGTTAAATGCAGCTACATGGTCTCTTAATATATCCTTGGCTCTGAGCTATGAAATGTATTTTTTTGTGACAAGTGTGCTGACATGCAGTCAGACTTGCATGTTTTTGGTTTACAGATTCACAGCACATAGGGAACACTGGACTACACTTTAACCATCTTGTAATGTGGAAACCCTGATCCATGTTTTACTCTTTCTCTGTCTTACCTTTCAGTTATTTAACTGTGTTACTCCATTTAGTCACAACTAAGATGGATTAGCTGGGCAGGTAGGTGTCAAGGTTATAATATGAGCATAGTCGAGTGTCAGAAGTTTGATTCTAAGTCCTTCAGTCTGTGTTTAGTGCCCTTCTTCTGTATAAAGTATTATTTATGACAAAGCAATAAATCAATAGATGGAATCGATAATGTTATTCAATGTAAAAGCTTGAGAACGCGCTACTCACTGTTATGTTACGAGTCCATTTTTTTTGCTTCAGCATGGTTTATATGTTGCTGCCAGTAAACTGTTCATCTACTTAAACTGAGGATACACACATATATATATATATATATATATATATATATATATATATATATATATAAATTATGTAAACTCCTGTTAATTTTCCATATACTTGGTATATGTTATATTGTAAATATGATATACTTTGTTGTACTTCCACTGCACAATCTTTTTGAAATATTATTCCTTTTTACTCTGTTATATATATGTCATAATGGGTGGCCACGGTGATGCAGTGGTTAGTGTTTTCGCCTCACAGCAAGAGGTTCTCTGGTTCGATCCTCGGCTGGGGTGCCTTCTGTGTGGGGTCTGCATGTCCTCCCTGTGGTTGCGTGGGTTTGCTCTGGTTTCCTACCACATCCCAAAGACATGCTGTAGGTGGATTGGACACTCTAAATTGGCCCTAGGTGTGAGTGTGTGTGCCTTCTGTGGAAGGTTGGGCGCCGAGCTGGCAACTCGACACCATAAAACTCCACTGCCAATCATGAGCAGACAGATGATCCGCTGTGGCGACCCTAACTGGAAAAAAGCTGAAAGAAGAAGAATATATATGTCATAATGTGATGTACGTCTAGCTTTTCTCCCCAGGCATCTGCTGAAAATTGGTGACCACCCAGTCAGACTTTCCTGGTAAACAAATGCAAAATAAATAAAATAAATAAATAAATATCTAGCTGTTGCTATTCATAACTGCTTTGTACCTTTTGCAGGTGATGAGGACTATACAAGGAATGATGCATTGTATATCAAACGAATGCAGATGCTGGAGAAGCAGTGCAGGGACACAGATATGTGTTAGACATTTCCACATTATTTTACCTAGACTAGATCATAACATTGTTAGAAGACAGGTTTGGTCTGCTGCAACATGCATGCTACTATCAATGCAAAACTACCCAGCATGCATCTGCAAGGTAACTCCAATAGTCATAATTTCCCTGTGCTTACTGCTATATATTTAGTTAAAAACTTTACATTTCAGTTAGGAGCAAGGCATGTTTGCTGACAATAATGTTTTTGATTGTACTTCACAACCTAGATGACAGTTCTGTATAACTGTCACAGTGCTTTTCCTCTGTCATGTTTTGCATTGCAAGGGCTTGATACACTTGTATATCTAAACTTTGGTGCTTAGTGATTTGTGTTTGTTGTCTCAGTATATGAGCTGCTATTGGCAAGTTGTCCGGAATGCACTTCGGTTCAAGATGGCTAGCAACCTACAAAATGGCTGATGCTTTGTATACAGCAAATGTGTATCCTGTGTTTAGGAATTGCTGTGCACATAGCCACTCATGTTCTTCATATATAGCTGCCTGTTATATCA